>NC_091370.1:7289643-7589643 GCF_038502225.1 Cherax quadricarinatus | reverse complement strand
GGTTATACATTTCAGCACCTCTTGCCTGTGTACACGTTTCAGCACCCCTTCCCTGGGTACATGTTTCTACACCTCTTTGGGTATGTGTTTTACCACCCTTCTTAGGTAGACTTTTCAGCACTCCTATTTGGGTACACAATTCATCACCATCTCCCTGGGTATATGTTTAAACACCCCTCACCTTTGGGTACATATTTTAGTACCCCTCTTGGGGACATGCTTCAGCACCCTTTCTAGGTACACATTTCAGTATTCTTGGGTTTACTGCTTCCCCATATATGTACTGTAGTAATAATAATAATAATAAAGTGTGAGTAGACATTTCTCTACTGAACTGTACTGTGTAGGACTGAATGGGCCTGCAGATTGCCTCATTTTGGAAGATTGTTGGTGGCTGTCCCAAATAATTTTTCTGCTTCATATAAATCTACCATCACAAGTTGATCCAATATAGCTGCCACCTCTTTTCCACACACTTACCCTCACATTAACCAGAGACAGTCCTCTTGCAGGGTTATGTTGCCATTGTAAACTGACTCTTTGTGATGTGGATATTTTTTTTGTGGCTCAAGCAGTGTGGTTTTCTGATAAAGATGCTATCACATGAGTGGCGTCAGTTTCTGGAGGACAGATTGTTGTTGAATTAAATTGTTCCTTCTGTATACTTTGATGCTAAGCAAATTTAATTGTTACTAAGGAATTATTTTACAGTACAGAATTCCATAGCTGTATTTTCCTCTGGGAGAGAAATATGTTGCATCAATTTTATTTTGGCTGGCAAATTATAACTTTGTTTAAAAGTGATGATCGTTTTATTGAAATACAGTGGACCCCTGCTTTACGATCACCTCCCAATACGACCAATTATGTAAGTGTATTTATGTAAGTGCGTTCGTACGTGTATGTTTGGGGGTCTGAAATGGACTAATCTAATTCACAATATTCCTTATGGGAACAAATTCGTTCAGTACTGGCACCTGAGCATACTTCTGGAATGAAATAATATCGTAAACCGGGGGTCCACTGTACTGTGAATTTAGGTTTATTTTAATAAATAATTTGTATGCATTTATTTTTTATCCATGACCCAGGTAATGCATTTCTCATGATTATTCAAAGTAGTATTTTGATGAATACTGTAATTGATCATATCCAAATAAGAAAAAATGGTTAATCATTACTCCAATTGATAGAATGCTACATAAACAAGTGCCTACTGTTCTTATATCTGAACGTGTTAATGTGGTAGAACATGCAGTGTTATAACACATTAACATGTGTATTTATACAGTATTATAAGATGGTTTTCCTTGTGTCACACCAACCCAGCTCTTTAGTTATTGAACAGTACTGCTCAGTATTGCTGTACATATTAAATATTATCACCTTTACTTTGAGTATTGTATAAACTCAAGATTTAATTTTCTATATTATCAAAAAACATCTTGAGCATCTTGTGCTGTTCTTTGATTCTCAAGAATAAAGTGTAATTTCAATCAAGTAGTTTAGTTTTAGTTAATATCTCTATTATGCACCCTATACCCATCTTGTGGGTAGTAATCAAAAGATTACAGAGGAATATAATGGGTCCAGGGACTGAGCCACAGAGTTTTGATAAGTGAACAAGCTACAGTGGTAATGAACTATTTACATGTTTATATCTGGTCACATAGTGAGTTATTTATGTGGGCTTGAATTGAGGTGTCCAGTAACTCGATTACTAGCACACTCAGCTCACACATTGAAGTCTGTGGTTCTGTCCTCGGTACAGGTGGAGACATTAGAACGTGTTTCCTCAAGATACCTGTCCCTGTACATTTATCAGTAAAATAGTTACCTGAGTGTTACTCGACTGGTGTGAGTCACATCCTAAAGACAAAACTGACCTAATTTGTCTGAAATACTCTGCATAACAAGGTGCTTTCTATATATGTAGTAGTATGTCATTGATATCACCTAGGTCTGTATATGTTGTACATGTACTTGTAGAAATAAAAATTATTATTATTATTACAGCCTTTCCTCACCTAACGACGGAGTTCCGTTCCTAAGACCACGTCGTTAAACGGATTCGTCGCTAAGTGAACAGGAGCATGTTATAATGGTAGTGAGTTTGTGTCAGCCATCTTTGATATTGTTTTAATGTTACCTTTGCGCCATTTATAACATTTCTGATATATTTTTAAATACATGTATTTATACAGTAGTGTACTGTATATTGAAATAAACAGAATAGAGGACATCAGCTGTAATATGCATTAGTATTTAGGTCAGAGAGCCCATCGTAAGTCCGAGACGTCGGTCAGTGAGTACGTTTCTAAGTGAAGAAAGGCTGTATTAAAAAATTAGGTGTCACATACACAAAAAAAAAAAAGTGGTCATGCTTTATTTGCAGTGAGCAAAGTCAGGGTATTTTTTTCAGAATGGTTTGTGATATACCACTGTGGATAAGATACATTTGACATTTCTTGAAGATTTCTGAGTGAGTTGTCTCTGAATTCATTAATTTTAACACATTCTGGTACATAATGCAGCAGCAGCTGCTGTTTCCCAACCAGTTTTAAGAGTCTGAATACTTCATTCCTCATCTGAGCCACCCACCCATACATATGCACCTCTTTAATAAAATTTCATGTAATATTGGCTTTAACAATAAATAGTACAATGAATAGTAATTAGAAAATCTGATAAATGTAATACTACATACTATATGTAAAATGAATAAATTTACAAGGTGAAAATATAAGATAAAAATTAATGTTCCCTTTTTCTTGGTGCTTCTTCCTTCACCTCATTCACTTATCCCCCCTTGTTGTTTAATAAATAAACTCACCTCCACCTTCCTAATTGTCCATCACTTGGTTTTAAGTCATAGTTTAAGAGAAATTTATTTCTATATGAATGACTGATGTCATTAGACATACTCCATTTTCTGGATATTGCCTTGTTTTTTTGGTTTCTATATCATTATTATGAACTTTTTATGTTTTCAATTGCTTATAAGGTGTATAATGTTTATCTTTGCTTCTTTGCTTTTACATGTATATCATTCATGTTTTAGAGGCTCTTATTATTATTTATTTTAACTAATGAAGATTTCTTCTTTGCAGATCTACTGAGTAATGAACATGGCATGCTTTGGAAGTTCACAAGTTTTCATCTTAATTTTGTGTTTAAGTGAGCTTTTTATAGTTGGCTTACTGATTTTTAGCCATGGTTTTCTCCTTACTAGACAAGTTATTCTTTCAAACTCTCACTGTGAAGATTTTAAAGAAGTCGTTATTGAAACTAGGAATAAGGAAATAACAAGGAGTGTAAAGGGTGTAAAAGGAGAATGTTGGATGCCTTCTACATTTAGAAGAGCCATTATATTGCTAATTGATGCATTAAGGTATGATTTTGCTGCTTACAATCATTCTTTGAAGGATAATGATGCCTTACCTTATCAAAATAAAATGCCAGTGTTCAAGGATCTTCTTGAGGCTAATCCAAAACAGGCTCATCTTGCCCCATTCATTGCTGATGCTCCAACAACAACACTTCAGCGTCTCAAGGGTCTTACTACAGGGAGCCTGCCTACTTTTATTGATGCCAGCCACAATTTTGCAAGGTATAGTAATAATTCCTTCAATGTGTTCTTAATTACTACATGGCCTCTTATTTTCTGGCATTACTTACATCTTGTATTGCTTCTTATTATTGAAAAAATTAGCACCTTAATCTTAGCATTTTACCTATTTTCAGGGGCATATATTCTGTATGTGCTAGGTGAGCTCCATACACCCACCAAAGCTCACTCAAGAATATAATCATGGATCATAATGGGAAACTAATTTTTCTGTCCCCTGTTATGAAATATTGTGATAGTTCTAAGATAGCACTGCACACCCCACAGCTAGTTGTATCATGAACAGCACACTCCCTCTGACAATGCCTCGCCATATGCCATTGCTATTCATAATAATTGATCAAAAATGATTGTTACTATGTGGTATATCCTTGTACAGTATTCAACATTCTGCAGTGCATAGCTTGTCATTGAACAAGTTTTACATAAGTTTTATTTGGTGGATTGGTATTTTTGAATTGCTATTTTAGAATTGCTATTTTAGAATTGCTATTTTTTACTTTACTATCAGTTGATATGTTTTATAATCCCTGAATACTTTTGATAAAATTCCTGTTAGCTTACTATAAGTTTTGCTGGAAATACTGAGCATAATATAGGTAGTGTTAAACTGTTACTACTAATACCATTACTTCACGCTTATGAATCACACGTATGATTGTAATTTAATTTTTCAAGACCAAAATTTGATTTGATTTGTGAATACAGCATACTACATAATAATTTGCACATTGCAGTGATCTGAAATATTTTAAGAGATTTTTTTTCAATGCGGCGGCCGTCTCCCACCAAGGCAGGGTGACTCAAATACGAAAGAAACACTTTTACCATCATTCAGCACTCTTATCGTCATTCACACAATATCACAGTTTTTGAGATGTAGAATTAAATAATATAAGAAAGGCAAAATACTGCATTGAATGGTAATGAATAGACATATATTGAGATCACTGAAAAAAGTAATAAATAATAAATAAAATTAATTATGTACTTATAAAGACTGAGAATTTTTTAAAGAAATGGCTTTGTTAATCGCTGATCTATTAACAATTTTTAATCTTTATTTAATTGATCTCATTTTCCGTGCAAAACATTTTTTCAGTCGATTTTTTTTATAAAAATCAACTTCATTGTCTTTACCACACAGAAAGAACACATGCAAAGTTCATATTCTAACAGGGTTTTCTCGTGCTTTAAACTCCAATATAAAGTAAAATCAGTGTACCACTACAAATTATTCCAGCCTAAACCACTTGTACATTGTTTCATTGTTGCTATTTATTCACCTGATGTAGCCCTGCTTATTTTGTCATTATGCAAATTATACTGAGAAATACCTGACAGTAATAATTTTATTGTTTTTAACAGTGAAGAAATAACAGAAGATAACATAGTGGACCAACTAGTCAGTTGTGAGAAGCATATAACTGTTCTAGGAGATGACACCTGGGAAGGGTTATTCCCAGGCAGGTAAGGAATGCAAAGTACAGTATTAATGATGTGCAGGAGGGTTAATAAAATACATGTATATAAACAAATGTTTATTAATGTATAGAGGTGATTATATCAGCAAAGTAATGCTTATGTGAATATTTTCTTTTCCAGGTTTAATCGTTCATTTCTTTATCCTTCTTTTAATGTGATGGATCTACACACTGTTGACAATGGTGTACTGAGTCATCTGGAGCAAGAAATGGCAAGAGAGGATTGGGATGTTATAATTGGTCACTTTCTTGGAGTTGATCATTGTGGTCATCGTTATGGTCCAAGTCACCCAGAAATGGCAGCCAAACTGAAACAGATGAATGATGTAGTAAAGTTAGTATCTTGGCTTACTTTCTCTTGTCATAACTCCTTTCATTATAATTCACATTTTTTCATCAGTATTATTACTGTTATGTTTATTTGCTCTACACTTCTAATAAATTTTATTGTATTAATGCAGCATAGTAAATAGCAATATAGTTGCTATTTTCAGTTTTGGTATGTTAACAAGTTATTTTATAACTTCATTGCATCTTGCTGTGTACTAATCCAGATCAGTTGGATATTTTTTAAATAAAAGATTTTCTGGCTATTTTTGGCAATTTAAAAAAAAAAAAGTAGTTGTAATGCAATAATTGCTGCTATACACCTTACTGTCTCAGAAATTTATTTGGTTGATAATGTACTACAGGTCCTCCATCACAAATCCAGCATCATTGGGACCTGTAGTGTGCCGGATTACTGAGTTTGCCAGATTACAGAGTGGTTAGGTTAGAATACACTTAATAAAATTAACCAACTTGACTTACACAGTTCATTGAACATCTGCAAAAATCGAACATTTCCACTACTTTGAGCTCAATTTCAAGGTACTTTCATTATGAAAGCAATGAGAATCATGTCTATTTCTGTAGTATATCTTCCATTCTATCAAATGAGTCCAAAAAAATGAGAATACAACCATAAAAACCATATGAAAATATGCTGCAAAGAGGCGGATAATGGCTGAGAAGTTAACTCCCTTATTTATCGTCCGTCTTTTTTATTTTTGTTTTACGTTAAGAAGCATCTTTCCATCATACATTGCCCAAGTTTCAATGAGATAGCCCAACAAAGAACTGAGAAAAAAAGATATTTACCAAAAATCATATATGGCAAGCCCAAGCCAGGTACTGGAAATAAGTCACTTTGTCTGACTTTTCTGGGTTATCCTAGGTTCTCTATATATACGCTGCTATGTATGATAATCTATGTAACTGTATTTGTGTATACCTGAAAAAACTTATTTACTTCTAGTCTGTCAACTGAGTACAAGAAACTGCCCATTCACTTATTTTAACTACTCAATAAAGTGGTCAGAAATTGGCAATTTGGCCAATTTCACACAAATTTCAACAGATGCCAATTTCAAAATAGGGTCCAGAATAAACAATGCAGACATTCCTGGCACTAAAATAACATTTTCTCTGTTCATTAGTCATGGCTACAGACCCCTCTTATATTACTCTTGCTTTTCATTTGGAATTTTTATTCACAAAAAATAGAAGATTTACTGTTATGCAGACTGCTGCATTATTGTAATACAGTGGACCCCCGCATAACGATCACCTCCGAATGCGACCAATTATGTAAGTGTATTTATGTAAGTGCGTTTGTACGTGTATGTTTGGGGGTCTGAAATGGACTAATCTACTTCACAATATTCCTTATGGGAACAAATTCGGTCAGTACTGGCACCTGAACATACTTCTGGAGTGAAAAAATATCGTTAACCGGGGGTCCACTGTAATTGTATAAATAATGTCAAGCCATTCTTGACTCCGTACTGGAATTTAGACTGGCTGGTGGACAGGTATTGGACAGTGGCGTCATTTGTTTACTCTTGAGCTTCGCTAAAGAATAGAACATTTTCGCTACTGTGAGCGCAATTTCAAGGTACTTTTCATCATGAAAGCAATCAAAATCATATCTATTTCTGTAATATATTTTTCATTCTATCAAATGAGACCAAAAAAATAAGAATATAACCATAACAACCATACAAAAATATACCGCTAAGCGGCCGTTAATGGCTGAGAAGTGAACTCCGCTATTTATGGTCTGATTTCTTTCATTTTTGGTGTACGTGAAGAAGTATCTTTCCATCATACATTGCCCATGTTTCAATAAGATAACCCAACAAACAACTGAGAAAATAATAATAATAATAATATCTTTATTTACTACATATACATGTACAAGGTATACAGGCCTAGCTGACATCAGTGACATACAACTGTATAGAAAGCCGCTTGTTATGCAGAGTATTTCAAGAAAATTAGGTCAGTGTCCCAGGATAACACCCACACTAGTCGGCTAACACCCAGGTACCCATTTACTGATGGGTAAACATAGACAACAGGTGTAAAGAAACACGCCTAATGTTTCTACCCTGGCTGGGAATCGAATATTTACCAAAAATCATATATGGCTAACCCAAGCCAGGTACTAAAAATAAGCCACGTTGACTTTTTTTTGGGTTATCCTAGGTTCTCTACACATATGCTGCTATGTGTGATAATCTATATAGAGAAAATAACTTTTGTTTTAGGTTTATGGTGCAGTACGAGTGTATATCACAGTTAACCCTGTGCTACACTCCGTTTTCTCTAATACATATAAGTCCCCAAGACAGGGATAGGAGAATGGTATTTGTATACCATATATCCTCTTCATACCTCCGTCGAACTGCTCGGTATTATGCCAAATATTATTCATTCTGGAGTATTTAACATGTTTTATGTTATTTATATTGTTTCTTATGTCATATTAGATCAATTATGATAGGCAAATAAGCTGTAGTGTTGATATTAGCGTAATAATAAAGCATATTCTCCTGCTTCATGAGACTGAGCTCATGCCAACTGACAGTGGCTTCAAAGCCACCTTATCTTTAATGAATAATGTACTGTGTAGGTGCTTTACACAATGAGAAGCATTTCTTTTATTCATTGGAACCATGGCTAGGGTTAAAAGTAAGCAGGTTATAACAATATAACAATGGAGAAAAAGATATTGGAATGAATTATGCAGCAAGTAGTGCCACCAAACAGTACCAGCAGGTTGGTGTGGCGACCCTAGAAATTTGAAATTATGCTAGCCAAAATTAGTGCCAAATAACTGAAGGAACCGAATAACTGATTGCCGGATTTGTGATGGCGGACCTGTATACAATACTTGTCCAACTCAACCTTTGAAAATTTCCCAGCCTGCATTAGTGAGTACAGATTGCTTTTCTTCATTCTTATCTTGAACAACAACTCTATTGTGTAAGTATTGATAATTATACCGACAGTAATCAGGTAAATGGATATTTTTTTTTTTTGTCTCAACAAGTCGGCCGTCTCCCACCGAGGCAGGGTGACCCAAAAAAGAAAGAAAATCCCCAAAAAGAAAATACTTTCATCATCATTCAACACTTTCACCACACTCGCACATTATCACTGTTTTTGCAGAGGTGCTCAGAATACAACAGTTTAGAAGCATACACATATAAAGATGCACAACATATCCCTCCAAACTGCCAATATCCCAAACCCCTCCTTTAAAGTGCAGGCATTGTACTTCCCATTTCCAGGACTCAAGTCCGACCATATGAAAATAACCGGTTTCCCTGAATCCCTTCACTAAATATTACCCTGCTCACACTCCAACAGATCGTCAGGTCCCAAGTACCATTCGTCTCCATTCACTCCTATCTAACACGCTCACGCACGCTTGCTGGAAGTCCAAGCCCCTTGCCCACAAAACCTCCTTTACCCTCTCTCCAACCCTTTCGAGGATGACCCCTACCCCGCCTTCCTTCCCCTATAGATTTATATGCTTTCCATGTCATTCTACTTTGATCCATTCTCTCTAAATGACCAAACCACCTCAACAACCCCTCTTCTGCCCTCTGACTAATACTTTTATTAACTCCACACCTTTTCCTAATTTCCACACTCCGAATTTTCTGCATAATATTTACACCACACATTGCCCTTAAACAGGACATCGCCACTGCCTCCAACCGTCTCCTCGCTGCTGCATTTACCACCCAAGCTTCACACCCATATAAGAGTGTTGGTACTACTATACTTTCATACATTCCCTTCTTTGCCTCCATAGATAACGTTTTTTGACTCCACATATACCTCAACGCACCACTCACCTTTTTTCCCTCATCAATTCTATGATTAACCTCATCCTTCATAAATCCATCCGCCGACACGTCAACTCCCAAGTATCTGAAAACATTCACTTCTTCCTTACTCCTCCTCCCCAATTTGATATCCAATTTTTCTTTAAGTCATTTGACACCCTCATCACCTTACTCTTTTCTATGTTCACTTTCAACTTTCTACCTTTACACACATTCCCAAACTCATCCACTAACCTTTGCAATTTTTCTTTAGAATCTCCCATAAGCACAGTATCATCAGCAAAAAGTAACTGTGTCAGTTCCCATTTTGAATTTGATTCCCCAAAATTTAATCCCACCCCTCTCCCGAACACCCTAGCATTTACTTCCTTTACAACCCCATCTATAAATATATTAAACAACCATGGTGACATTACACATCCCTGTCTAAGACCTACTTTTACCGGGAAGTAGTCTCCCTCTCTTCTACACACCCTAATCTGAGCCTCACTATCCTCATAAAAACTCTTTACAGCATTTAATAACTTACCACCTATTCCATATACTTGCAACATCTGCCACATTGCTCCTCTATCCACTCTATCATATGCCTTTTCTAAATCCATAAATGCAATAAAAACTTCCCTACCTTTATCTAAATACTGTTCACATATATGCTTCAATGTAAACACTTGATCTACACATCCCCTACCCACTTTGAAACCTCCTTGCTCATCCGCAATCCTACATTCTGTCTTACCTCTAATTCTTTCAATTATAACCCTACCGTACACTTTTCCTGGTATACTCAGTAAACTTATTCCTCTATAATTTTTACAGTCTCTTTTGTCCCCTTTCCCTTTATATAAAGGGACTAGACATGCTCTCCACCAATCCCTAGGTACCTTCCCCTCTTTCATACATTTATTAAACAAAAGTACCAACCACTCCAACACTATATCCTCCCCTGCTTTTAACATTTCTGTCATGATCCCATCAGTTCCAGCTGCTTTACCCCCTTTCATTTTACGTAATGCCTCACGTACCTCCCCCACACTTACATTCTGCTCTTCTTCACTCCTAAAAGATGGTATACCTCCCTGACCAGTGCATGAAATTACTGCCTCTCTTTCTTCCTTAACATTTAAAAGTTCCTCAAAATATTCTCGCCATCTACCTAATACCTCCATCTCCCCATCTACTAACTCCCCTACTCTGTTTTTAACTGACAAATCCATACTTTCCCTAGGCTTTCTTAACTTGTTTAACTCACTCCAAAATTTTTTCTTATTTTCATTAAAGTTTCTTGACAGTGCCTCTCCCACTCTATCATCTGCTCTCCTTTTGCACTCTCTCACCACTCTCTTTACCTTTCTTTTACTCTCCATATACTCTGCTCTTCTTATAACTCTTCTGCTTTGTAAAAACCTCTCATAAGCTACCTTTTTCTCTTTTATCACACCCTTTACTTCATCATTCCACCACTCACTCCTCTTTCCTCCTGCCCCCACCCTCCTATAACCACAAACTTCTGCCCCACATTCTAATACTGCATTTTTAAAACTATTCCAACCCTCTTCAACCCCCCCACTACTCATCTTTGCACTAGCCCACCTTTCTGCCAATAGTCGCTTATATCTCACCCGAACTTCCTCCTCCCTTAGCTTATACACTTTCACCTCCCTCTTACTTGTTGTTGCCACCTTCCTCTTTTCCCATCTACCTCTTACTCTAACTGTAGCTACAACTAAATAATGATCCGATATATCAGTTGCCCCTCTAAACATGTACATCCTGGAGCCTACCCATCAACCTTTTATCCACCAATACATAATCTAATTAACTACTTTCATTACGTGCTACATCATACCTTGTATATTTATTTATCCTCTTTTTCATAAAATATGTATTACTTATTACCAAATCTCTTTCTACACATATGCAACTTAAGACACTCATTAAAGCAATGTTTTGTCCACCAGAAGCTTTGGCAAGACAATAAATAATGTGGACACAGTGGGTAAATATATGTAGGAGAGGAAGATGGTGGTGGTGGTAGAGGCATTAAAGCTTCCTGATTTTTGTGGTATTTTATTGATGGTGGTATTAGGGAAGTTTCCATGCACTTATGCCTCCTCTGGTTATTCTCACAGATGACTCATTGGGTTTCATTCCTTTTCATCAGGTGTTCACAATCATCTCTGCTTTTACACATCGAGTTTTTGCTCCATACTCCTTCCCTCCAATCTGATATCCAGTCTTTCATTGCTTTGCTCTTTCCTATGTTAACTTTTAATTTCCTTCTTTTACATTTCCTTCCAAAGTCCTCCACCAGTTTTTGCAACTTCTCTTCAGAATCTCCCAAAAGAACTGTGTCATCAGCAAACAGCAACTGTGACAACTCCCTGTCTGTATCAGATTTATTTCCTCTTAATGCAACACCTTAGCATTCACTTCTTTTACAACCCCATTTATAAATATGTTAATTAATCATAGTGGCAGCATACCCCTGGCTAAGGCCTACTTTTATTATAAAATAATCTTCCCCATTCTCACAAGCCCTATAATGACAACTAAAAAAATGAGAGATGGTCAATGTGTTTTCAGTTTTGGGTTTCACTCTGCCTTGGGGTGAAACAGCCAATCTGTTAATATAATCTAATACATTTTTCTTTCTTTTTGGGTCACCCTGCCTTGGTGGGAAACAACCGACGTGTTAAAAAAAAATAATGAAATAAACCTGTAAATGAGATAACATTTATGAAGGGATTTAAGGAAACTGCTTAGTCAAGCTTAGAGTCCTGGAGGGAAGAAGTCCAGTCCCTGCACTGTAAAGGAGAGTGAGGATGTTGCAGTTCAGAGTACTATCAGAACTGTGATGTCAGTACCCTTCTGGCAAGACAGTTATCAAGAAGTGATGGTGAATGTTTCAACCACTGGAAATTTAAAGAAGTTGGTAATGCTCAGTAGATAAAGCTCTGCTTCTTCAGCTATGAATTGGTTATTAGAAATAACCACACATGCCCATTATATACATATATTTTGTTGACATTGGTTGTTTCCCATCAAAGTAGATTGAAAAGGTTACTACATTTTCATAATTTGACCTAATCATATTTTTTTGTTCATAAGTTATTCTGTTATTTCAGAACTTTTCTGTATTCTCAAGGATATATATATAGATTTCTTTTTCTTTCAACAAATCAGCCGCTTCCCACCGATGATATGCAGATTTATAAATAATAAATAATACTAATTCTCCATGGGAAAGTAGAACTGTATTCTTCCTCTGTAAGCCATGCGTCTCGTAAGAGGCGACTAAAATGCCAGGAGCAAGGGGCTAGTAACCCCTTCTCCTGTATACACTACTAAAGTTTAAAAGAGAAACTTTGTTTTTCTTTTAGGGCCACCCTGCCTCAGTGGGATATGGCAGGTTTGTTGAAAGAAGAAGAAATAATATTAATGTCCTTTTTCTTATTTTTTCCCAGAACCAGTGTTTAATATTTTGTACAATATGTCTTGGACAAGTAAAAATTTATTGTTTTTTTCATCTTTACAGGGCAGTGGCTGATAGTACTCAAAATGATACTGTTCTTATAATTTTTGGTGATCATGGAATGACCAAAACTGGAGACCATGGTGGAGACTCTACTGATGAAACTGAAGCTGCACTCTTCTTGTATAGTCCTGTACTAAGCATGTCCTCTGAATCTGAACATGGACGTACATTACCAGTGTCTCAAGTGGACCTTGTTCCCTCTCTTGCACTTGCACTTGGAGTGCCTATACCCTATTCGAATTTGGGGAAAATAATGGAGAACATTTTACATACTGATGGATTAAGTAGAGAAGATGCTGAACAGCAGAAACTGGTTGCTCTGTCTCTTAATGTAAAGCAAGTTAAAAGATATCTGCATGATTATAAAAGTTTAGGAAATGAATTTCCACATGATTTATGGCAAAGAATAGAGGTATTGCAGAGCCAAATGTTATTAGGTTTTGAACAGTTATCATTAAGAGAACAAAAGAAAGTTTACTCAGAGTACCTAACCCTTGCCAGAATGATGTGTGAAGAAGTGTGGGCAAAGTTCAGTGTGTCAGAAATAAGTAGTGGCCTCCTGCTTATGTTTATTATTTTGATACTAACATCAATTATTACCCATTGTAAGTTTATACTAAAAAAGAAGATTGCTATTATGAAGAAGTTATTATATCTTACAGTTGTGGTCAATGGTCTCTTTGTGCTCATTCCTTATAATATTGCAGCACTTGGTTGTATCGCCAGTATGATAGTAACATTATGGATATATTTTCATAGAGATGCATTTACTACTGTTCATTGTAAATTTAGTAAAAGTGACTCTATTTCGCTTTTGTTGGTACTGCTTTTATGTCTTGGAAGTTTTTCTAATAGTTATGTTATCATGGAAAATTATGTGGTGGCATTTATTTTGTTGTCTTCTTTAATCATTCAACTTGTGCCACTTCTCCAAAAGCACAAAAAAAAGGGTGTTAGTATGTTCTCTGTGAAGAATATCAAATTGGTGCTTAATTTTAATTCTGTTTTGTGTGTCTTCCTCATGTTAGCAGTATTCTTGTCAGTAAGATTAAGCTCATGGTTCTGGAAGTGCCGGGAGGAGCAGACATGGTGTATTCCAAACCAAATCCACATACCAATGACAGGACTGCCACAAGAATTGCGTAACTGGCGGTATTTTACCAGCTTGTTTGCCTTAATATTACTTGTGTGGTTGCCTCGCCGATGGCTCTTAATGTGTGGCAACATGAATGGCTCTAGACTAGGAGTCATGTTGTTCAATTGTGTTCCAGTTGTTTGTGTTGTCTTTATAGCAGCTCACTGGGCTCTACAAGCTGCACCTGCACACCACAACTCTAACATCAATGACTATGTGGTGTTTCCTCCACGAATAAATTATGCCCTTACTCTGATGTACATAGCACTTTTGTACATTGAACCATTATTAATTTATGAAGTACCACCATCGAAAACTAAAACAAGTATTCAGTCAGTGATGGATAATCCCAGTGTTCTAATACCACAACTTTGCAAAACATTAGTGGAAAAATATAATGTAGGAAACAAGAGAAGCTCTAATATTCCCATAGTGTATGGGTTAGCTACAGCTGTGTCTGCTCCTCTAGTGACAGTGTTGACAGTAATACTGATTATAATAGTTATGGTGGCTGGAGATGGTGTTACTCCTGCGGTGGTGCTACTGCTTGTTACTGCCATAGTATGCCTTCTTATTCAAGTTATTTCTTCATGGCACACTGCACAGAGTTTAAGTAAGTTTTATAATTTAAAAGAATGCTTAAATGGTGTTTTTTTTTTTTTTTTGTACTATCCTTGAAATTTAGTAAAAAAAAAAAAATTACAGTGGAACCCCGGTTTTTGGCCAAAAACTGATTTCTACGAAAACTGAAGAAATATTTCCCATAAGTAATAATGTAAATCCAATTAATCCATTCCAGACACTCAAAAATATTAACAAAAATACAGTTTGGAGGGATATGTTGTGTATCTTTATACGTATATGCTTCTAAGCTGTTGTATTCTGAGCACCTCTGCAAAAGCACCTCTTCAAGGGGGGCTCCTTGGCGTGGTGAAGAGGCTCTTGGTCTGAGGAATTAGACCTATCGGTCTTCTTCCTCAGACCGAACCTAATTACCCCCCAATCTCCCCTCCCCTATCCCATCCTCCCCATCCTCCCCTTTTTCCTTTCCTCCTCCTCCTCCCCACTCCTCCCTTTTGGCCTTCCTCTTTTTGTCCTTTGGGATTTCTCCCACAGGCGCGCTAGTTCCTGGGTAGGAGAAAGGATACCGGGGTCCATCCCATTCCGTTGAGGTTCTTAGCGGTGGCGTAGTTTGCCGTGGAATCTGGATCGCCTGGGGATGTCCCGATCCCTCTCCGGTATCCCGGAGTAGCTTTGGGTGTCTTTCGGGCGACGAGTGTATCTCTGGAAGCCACCTTTCGGATTCCGGGGGTGGTGGCCGAAGGAGGTATGCTTTGTGGCGGATATCCAGCCGCCGGTAGTAGGTTGGTAGACAGCAACCACCCAGGGAAGTACTACCGTCCTGCCAGATGACTGTGAAACAAAAACCTGTAACTGTTTTGCATGATGGTAGGATTGCTGGTTTCTTTTTCTGTCTCATAAACAGGCTAAGATAACAGGGATATCTTGCTACTCCTACTTACACTTTGGTCACACTTCACAGACACGCACATGCATATATATATATACATACATCTAGGTTTTTCTCCTTTTTCTAAATAGCTCTTGTTCTTTTTATTTCTTCTATTGTCCATGGGGAAGTGGAAAAGAATCTTTCCTCCGTAAGCCATGCGTGTCGTATGAGGCGACTAAAATGCCGGGAGCAATGGGCTAGTAACCCCTTCTCCTGTATACAATTACTAAAAAAGAGAAGAAGAAAAACTTTATAAAACTGGGTTGCTTAAATGTGCGTGGATGTAGTGCGGATGACAAGAAACAGATGATTGCTGATGTTATGAATGAAAAGAAGTTGGATGTCCTGGCCCTAAGCGAAACAAAGCTGAAGGGGGTAGGAGAGTTTCAGTGGGGGGAAATAAATGGGATTAAATCTGGAGTATCTGAGAGAGTTAGAGCAAAGGAAGGGGTAGCAGTAATGTTAAATGATCAGTTATGGAAGGAGAAAAGAGAATATGAATGTGTAAATTCAAGAATTATGTGGATTAAAGTAAAGGTTGGATGCGAGAAGTGGGTCATAATAAGCGTGTATGCACCTGGAGAAGAGAGGAATGCAGAGGAGAGAGAGAGATTTTGGGAGATGTTAAGTTAATGTATAGGAGCCTTTGAACCAAGTGAGAGAGTAATTGTGGTAGGGGACTTGAATGCTAAAGTAGGAGAAACTTTTAGAGAGGGTGTGGTAGGTAAGTTTGGGGTGCCAGGTGTAAATGATAATGGGAGCCCTTTGATTGAACTTTGTATAGAAAGGGGTTTAGTTATAGGTAATACATATTTTAAGAAAAAGAGGATAAATAAGTATACACGATATGATGTAGGGCGAAATGACAGTAGTTTGTTGGATTATGTATTGGTAGATAAAAGACTGTTGAGTAGACTTCAGGATGTACATGTTTATAGAGGGGCCACAGATATATCAGATCACTTTCTAGTTGTAGCTACACTGAGAGTAAAAGGTAGATGGGATACAAGGAGAATAGAAGCATCAGGGAAGAGAGAGGTGAAGGTTTATAAACTAAAAGAGGAGGCAGTTAGGGTAAGATATAAACAGCTATTGGAGGATAGATGGGCTAATGAGAGCATAGGCAATGGGGTCGAAGAGGTATGGGGTAGGTTTAAAAATGTAGTGTTAGAGTGTTCAGCAGAAGTTTGTGGTTACAGGAAAGTGGGTGCAGGAGGAAAGAGGAGCGATTGGTGGAATGATGATGTAAAGAGAGTAGTAAGGGAGAAAAAGTTAGCATATGAGAAGTTTTTACAAAGTAGAAGTGATGCAAGGAGGGAAGAGTATATGGAGAAAAAGAGAGAAGTTAAGAGAGTGGTGAAGCAATGTAAAAAGAGAGCAAATGAGAGAGTGGGTGAGATGTTATCAACAAATTTTGTTGAAAATAAGAAAAAGTTTTGGAGTGAGATTAACAAGTTAAGAAAGCCTAGAGAACAAATGGATTTGTCAGTTAAAAATAGGAGAGGAGAGTTATTAAATGGAGAGTTAGAGGTATTGGGAAGATGGAAGGAATATTTTGAGGAATTGTTAAATGTTGATGAAGATAGGGAAGCTGTGATTTCGTGTATAGGGCAAGGAGGAATAACATCTTGTAGGAGTGAGGAAGAGCCAGTTGTGAGTGTGGGGGAAGTTCGTGAGGCAGTAGGTAAAATGAAAGGGGGTAAGGCAGCCGGGATTGATGGGATAAAGATAGAAATGTTAAAAGCAGGTGGGGATATAGTTTTGGAGTGGTTGGTGCAATTATTTAATAAATGTATGGAAGAGGGTAAGGTACCTAGGGATTGGCAGAGAGCATGCATAGTTCCTTTGTATAAAGGCAAAGGGGATAAAAGAGAGTGCAAAAATTATAGGGGGATAAGTCTGTTGAGTGTACCTGGTAAAGTGTATGGTAGAGTTATAATTGAAAGAATTAAGAGTAAGACGGAGAATAGGATAGCAGATGAACAAGGAGGCTTTAGGAAAGGTAGGGGGTGTGTGGACCAGGTGTTTACAGTGAAACATATAAGTGAACAGTATTTAGATAAGGCTAAAGAGGTCTTTGTGGCATTTATGGATTTGGAAAAGGCGTATGACAGGGTGGATAGGGGGGCAATGTGGCAGATGTTGCAAGTGTATGGTGTAGGAGGTAGGTTACTGAAAGCAGTGAAGAGTTTTTACGAGGATAGTGAGGCTCAAGTTAGAGTATGTAGGAAAGAGGGAAATTTTTTCCCAGTAAAAGTAGGCCTTAGACAAGGATGTGTGATGTCACCGTGGTTGTTTAATATATTTATAGATGGGGTTGTAAGAGAAGTAAATGCGAGGGTCTTGGCAAGAGGCGTGGAGTTAAAAGATAAAGAATCACACACAAAGTGGGAGTTGTCACAGCTGCTCTTTGCTGATGACACTGTGCTCTTGGGAGATTCTGAAGAGAAGTTGCAGAGATTGGTGGATGAATTTGGTAGGGTGTGCAAAAGAAGAAAATTAAAGGTGAATACAGGAAAGAGTAAGGTTATGAGGATAACAAAAAGATTAGGTGATGAATAATTGAATATCAGATTGGAGGGAGAGAGTATGGAGGAGGTGAACGTATTCAGATATTTGGGAGTGGACGTGTAAGCGGATGGGTCTATGAAAGATGAGGTGAATCATAGAATTGATGAGGGAAAAAGAGTGAGTGGTGCACTTAGGAGTCTGTGGAGACAAAGAACTTTGTCCTTGGAGGCAAAGAGGGGAATGTATGAGAGTATAGTTTTACCAACGCTCTTATATGGGTGTGAAGCGTGGGTGATGAATGTTGCAGCGAGGAGAAGGCTGGAGGCAGTGGAGATGTCATGTCTGAGGGCAATGTGTGGTGTGAATATAATGCAGAGAATTCGTAGTTTGGAAGTTAGGAGGAGGTGCGGGATTACCAAAACTGTTGTCCAGAGGGCTGAGGAAGGGTTGTTGAGGTGGTTCGGACATGTAGAGAGAATGGAGCGAAACAGAATGACTTCAAGAGTGTATCAGTCTGTAGTGGAAGGAAGGCGGGGTAGGGGTCGGCCTAGGAAGGGTTGGAGGGAGGGGGTAAAGGAGGTTTTGTGTGCGAGGGGCTTGGACTTCCAGCAGGCATGCGTGAGCGTGTTTGATAGGAGTGAATGGAGACAAATGGTTTTTAATACTTGACGTGCTGTTGGAGTGTGAGCAAAGTAACATTTATGAAGGGATTCAGGGAAACCGGCAGGCCGGACTTGAGTCCTGGAGATGGGAAGTACAGTGCCTGCACTCTGAAGGAGGGATGTTAATGTTGCAGTTTAAAAACTGTAGTGTAAAGCACCCTTCTGGCAAGACAGTGATGGAGTGAATGATGGTGAAAGTTTTTCTTTTTTGGGCCACCCTGCCTTGGTGGGAATCGGCCGGTGTGATAATAGAATAGATAGATAGATCCGGCCGCCCTCTCTTTTGTCCACCGAGGTAGCTCGGCAGATGTGAGGTTGCTATCCCGGATTGTTAGTTTACTAGCATGATGGGTAGGGTATGGCACGGGTTCCATGCTGCATCTGCGCTACTTGCGGTGCTGAGGTCCTCTTGGGCGCGGAGGGAGATTTCTGGCCCTTTCATTCCTCCTAGGAACTATCCCTCCCCGGTCCCCCCTTTTTTTTTCTTTTTTTTATTTTTATTTTCTTTTCTTCTTTCTTTTTTTTTCTTAAAAACAAAAAGAAAGAAGTAACCTAACCATGGCAGCCCTAGTCCATGAACCTGGTACCCCCGGGCCCCTTCTTGATACCGCACCCCGTTCTGACCCCGCCTCGTCTTTGGACCACTCTTCAGACATTCCTCATGCCTCTGTACCTATTGCCGGTGCTGTTTCCTCACCCGCTTCAGGTACTGAGGCCTCGACTGACTCCTTCGATTTATCAGACCTTCGCTCTCCTCTGACTATGCTTCCGGCCTCTCCCTCTATGGTGCGGCAATTTTCAAATCGCCGACCCGTTCCACGTCGGACCAACTCTGGTCCCACGCCTAAACGTCAACGACAATTACCTGCTGATGATACTTCTCCACCTTCACCTTCTCGTTCTTCTCAGAAACGATCGACACGTCCTTCACTACCTTTCCACGCTCAGTTTCAGACTGAACAGTGGACTAAATTCTTCACTTTACGACCAACTTCCTCTACTGCCTATCTTTCTGACCATAGTATTGGCAAGGCACTCCTACGCCATGTTGGTAAAGATATTTCTTTTCATGCTCTTAAGAGCGGTACGCGCATCATTACCGTACAGAATGCTACCCAGGCTCGTGAGCTCTCTCGTCTTTCCCATATAGATACTGTTCCTGTCACCCTTGAAAAACATCATTCCCTCAATTCTTGTAGTGGTACCGTCATTCTGCCCCATACCATAGTTCAACAAAATTTCCAGACATGTGGCACCGACATTCTAGAACAGCTGGAACTCCAAGATCTCCCAATCCTCAAGGTAGACACTTACGTTCTTCCTGCCCGTGGGCGGAGACAATACCCTAGCAATGTGGCTCGTTTAACTTTTGACAGCCGAGAACTCCCATCCTCAGTTTATATAGCAGGACATCGGTTACAAGTTCGAAAGGTGATCCCTACACCACAACAGTGTAGAAATTGCTGGCGATTTGGCCATCCAGCGAAATATTGCAGATCTATCGCCGAATGCCCAGTCTGTGGTGCCGATGACCATTCTAATACGTCTTGCAATCGATCTCCCTCTTGCCTTAACTGTCATGAGGCTCACCCTTCGTACTCTCGCCGTTGTCAGGTCTATTTAAACGAGCGGGAAATCCGTTACCTCAAAGAGACAGAAGGTCTCCCTTATGCCATGGCAGTTTCTCATCTCCGCCTCCAAGGGAGACTCCCACGTGTTTCTTATTCCCGTGTTTCAAAACGTCCCCCCACTTCTGGTATCCCATCTTCTACACCCACCTCTGTGGTTACCTCTCCCATAATCACTCCTGTATCTAATCCTTTTGCTGTCCTCGGCTCAGACGTCCCTACTTCAACGCCTCAGTCTAATCTCGCTTCTTCGAGTTCTCTCTTACAAGCCTCAGTATCGACGAGACCTCGTACAACACCTCTTCCCAATCGTCCCTCTACTTCTCAAAAGCAAAAAAAAGGTCCGGTAACACCTCCTACCCATCTTCCACCTCCTCATTTTACCCTCCCTGTCTCTCTCTGTCCCTAGTTCTTCCCCTCTCACTGGCTCAGTTACAAGTGCAGAGGTTCACCCTCCTCCTCGTAATGTACCTTCCTCCCCTATTCCCTCCCAAGTTTCTACCTCTTCTGCCACCTCCCAGGTTCCTGTCTCTTCTGTCCCCTGCCACGCTTCTCCAGTTCCCTCCACCCTTTCGCCCCCCCCTACCTTGGTACAGTCCAATACAGTTCCAATCTTTACTCATCCTCCCCCTACCATTCCCAATATTGTCTCCCATACGACATCTCTGAATTCCGAAACACTTGAAGCAATCTCTGAATATATTGCAGAGACCAAACCATCAATGGACACTGATCCACCTTCCGCTCTCTCTCTCCTCTGCTCCATCTGCGCAACTCCTTTCTTCACAGCGCACCGTTCCTTCGCTGCTTGAACATTTTCCACTGCCTCCGCATGTGGACTTTTCTAACCCTTCTAGTCCGTAGGAACCCTTACCTGCGGATTTCAAGTATCTTTATCATTGCCAATCATGGCCTTTTTACAGTGGAATATACGCGGCCTCAGGGGTAATCGGGGTGAGCTTCAGATGTTACTCTCCCAGTTTGCCCCTGTTGGTGTTTGCTTACAGGAGCCAAAATTACACTCTGCTGTTATATATCACATCTCAGGCTATAATTTATTGTATTCTTCAGATCCTTTTCCTGATGGGACCTTTAATGAAAGTGCCCTTCTTCTCCGCACTGATATTCCGTACCATCAGCTATTTGTTCATACTTCGCTGCATTACACAGCAGCCCGTATCCACTTACATAGGTGGTATACGCTCTGTTCTTTATATCTCTCTCCTTCTCGGGCATTATCTATTCCGGATTTTGCCTTCCTTGTTTCGTCATTACCGCCACCGATTCTGTTACTTGGTGATTTTAATGCCCACCATTTCCTCTGGGGGGGGTCTCACTGTGATTCCCGTGGAATTCAGTTAGAAGCTTTTCTTGCCACCCACCCCCTCCATGTTTTAAATACAGGTACTCACACCCATTTTGATCCTCGGACTCATACTCTCTCTTGCATCGATCTCTCAGTTTGCTCTTCCTCCGCCGCATTAGACTTCACTTGGT
Source organism: Cherax quadricarinatus (assembly GCF_038502225.1). NCBI lineage: Eukaryota > Metazoa > Arthropoda > Malacostraca > Decapoda > Parastacidae > Cherax > Cherax quadricarinatus. The sequence goes on along the minus strand of NC_091370.1, from coordinate 7,567,866 downwards.
CTGTTCTCCCGGACTTACATGACAGTGATCATTTCCCAATCATTCTTACTTCCCCTTCATATTCGCCACCTCTTCGCACCCCACGCTGGCAATTTAATCGGGCAAATTGGAACCTTTACTCACACCTGACTGTTTTTAAAGAGGTTCCTTCTTCGTCCTCCATCGATGAGCTTTTACACCTCTTCTCGTCCTCCGTTTTCACCGCAGCTTCTCGTTCTATACCCCAAACTTCGGGCAGGCATTCTCAGAAATGCGTGCCTTGGTGGTCTCCTGCTTGTGCTCGTGCAGTACGTTTGAAACGCGCTGCATGGGGCAGGTACCGGTACAATAGAACCACAGAGCGACTCCTTGATTTTAAACAGAAGCGTGCGATCGCTCGCCGTGTCATCCGTGACGCTAAACGCATTTGCTGGCGAGATTATGTCTCCACCATCACCTCTGCTTCCTCTATGAGTGCAGTCTGGAAAAAAGTACGAAAACTGAGTGGTAAATATTCTCCTGACCCGGCTCCTGTTCTGCGGGTTACCGGTGTTGATATAGCAAACCCACTAGATGTTGCCAATGAAATTGGCAATCATCTGGTCCGTATTTCTCAGGGACTCCATCTATGCCCCTCATTTCTTTCCTCAAAGTCTGCCAGAGAGTTAGCACCCTTGGACTTTTCTTCTCTCAGAGAAGAACAGTATAATGTGCCTTTTACACTTCAAGAACTGGAGGCAACACTCTCAGCTTGTCGATCATCGGCAGCTGGGCCCGACGACATTCATATTCGTATGCTACAACATTTACATCAGTCAGCCCTTGCAGTCCTATTACGCCTTTACAATCTTATTTGGTCACAAGGAGTTCTTCCACAGCTGTGGAAATCTGCCATTGTTCTCCCTTTCCGCAAACCAGGCACTACGGGACATGAAACCTCCCACTATCGTCCCATTGCTCTTACCAGTGCAGTTTGCAAAGTAATGGAACGTCTAGTAAATAGACGTTTAGTGTGGTATTTAGAGACACACAACAGTCTCTCCACTCGTCAATATGGCTTTCGTAAGGGACGTTCTACCATAGACCCCTTACTGCGCTTGGATACGTATGTTCGTAATGCCTTTGCGAATAACCACTCAGTTATTGCCATATTTTTTGACCTTGAGAAGGCATATGACACAACTTGGAGGTATAATATTTTAGCCCAAGCCCACTCCTTAGGCCTTCGAGGCAATCTACCATCCTTCCTTAAGAACTTTTTAACTGACAGGCATTTCCGTGTTCGGGTTAATAATGTGCTCTCCCCGGACTTTATCCAAGCTGAAGGTGTCCCCCAGGGATGTGTTCTGAGCACAACACTTTTTCTCCTTGCTATTAATGATTTGGCCTCTAGTCTTCCATCAAATATTTGGTCATCACTCTATGTTGATGACTTCGCTATTGCCTGTGCAGGCGCTGACTGTCACCTCCTTACAGTTTCTCTCCAGCATGCAGTCGACCGTGTTTCCAATTGGGCCACCACACATGGGTTTAAATTTTCCAGCACTAAAACCCACCAAATCACTTTCACTAGACGCTCTGTCATCTCCGATCATCCTTTGTACCTCTATGGCTCCCGTATCCCTGAACGTGATACAGTCAAGTTTCTGGGCCTCCTCTTTGATCGTAGGTTATCCTGGAAACCTCATATTACCTCTCTGAAGGCAACTTGTCACAGCCGGCTGAACCTTCTTAAAACCCTTGCTCATCTTTCGTGGGGAGCTGATCGTCGAACCCTCCTTCACCTACATTCCACCCTTATTTTATCGAAACTTGATTATGGTGACCAGATCTATTCAGCGGCATCTCCTGCTACTCTCTCTAGCCTTAACCCCATTCATCACCAAGGATTACGTTTATGCCTTGGTGCTTTTCGCTCTTCCCCTGTCGAAAGCCTCTATGCAGAAGCGAACGTTCCATCCTTATCCGATCGCCGTGATGCCCATTGCCTGCGCTACTATGTACGCTCTCATGATCTCCGCAATCCTTCCATTTATAGAATGGTCACTGATATTAGTAGACATTCTTTATTTGTTCGCCGCCCCTGCTTACTCCGTCCCTTCTCTCTTCGCCTTCATTCGCTCTTGTCTTCTCTTCAACTACCACCTTTCTATGTACATGTAGCATCTCACTTTTCCCTACCCCCCTGGGAAGTTCCAGCTGTTCGAGTCTGTTCTTTCTCCCTCCCTTGCTCGAAAGCCCAACTGTCTACGGTCGCTTCCCGCTCTCTTTTTCTTGACCACTTTCACTCTCATTCTCATGCCATTGCTGTGTACACAGATGGCTCTAAGTCTTCTGACGGCGTAGGATTCGCAGCAGTGTTTCCGGACAGCGTCGTACAAGGGCATTTACTATCTTCAGCTAGTATTTTTACTGCTGAATTATATGCCATCCTTACAGCACTTATCCGTATTGCATCTATGCCTGTGTCATCATTTGTGGTTGTCTCAGACTCCCTTAGTGCTTTACAGGCTATACAAAAATTTGATACACCTCACCCCTTAGTCCTCCGTATCCAACTTTGGCTACGCCGCATCTTTACTAAGCATAAAGATATTGTTTTTTGTTGGGTCCCTGGTCATGTTGACGTACAGGGCAATGAACAGGCAGACACTGCTGCGCGGTCAGCAGTACATGACCTACCAGTTTCTTATAGAGGTATTCCATGTACGGACTATTTTGCTGTAATATCTTCCCACCTTCACACCCGTTGGCAACAACGTTGGTCTACTATGCTCGGCAACAAACTTCAGTCTATTAAACCGAGTATAGGTTACTGGCCGTCTTCTTATCACCAGTGTCGAGGTTGGGAGACTACTCTCTCCCGTCTTCGCATTGGCCATACTCGTCTTACTCATGGATATCTCATGGAGAGGCGTCTTGCTCCTCTCTGTGAGAATTGCCAAGCTCCATTATCAGTCAGCCACATTCTGCTGGACTGCCCACTTTATCAACGAGCACGCAGAATTTACCTCTGTCGTCGTCTTCGCCCCGTTGCTCTCTCTTTACCTTCCCTTCTCGCTGATGGACCCACCTTTCATCCGGACTCTCTCATTGACTTTTTGACAACGACTGACTTACTTCACAAATTCTGATACTTTCAGCCCTTTCTACTTGAATCTCTTGCTACCCTCTACCCCCGTACTATCCCCTGCCCCGCTGTTTTCTGTAACCTGCTGATCATCCCCCCTCCCTTCTGCCATCCAATTCCCTTGCTTCCTTCCCTACCCTGCAGCGCTGTATAGCCCTTGTGGCTTAGCGCTTCTTTTTGATTATAATAATAATAATCTGCAAAAGCAGTGATAATGTGTGAGTGTGGTGAAAGTGTTGTATGATGATGAAAGTATTTTCTTTCTTTTTTGGGTCACCCTGCCTCGGTGGGAGACGACCGACTTGTTGAAAAAAAAAAAAAATTATAGAGAATAACTATAGTTCTACATACAGAAAACAATGAGAAATAAATATAAAGCACTATTGAAAGGAATAAATGAACATTTAAATCACTTTTACCTTTAATGAAGACTTGTTGGCGTATGGAAGACGGCGAGGCGGGAGAGGGAGGAGAGGTTATCTCTACCACCATCACTACCACCCTCTACCACAATCACTACCACCCTCTACCACCATCACAACCACTACCACCCTTTACCACCATCACTACCACCCTTTACCACCATCACTACCACCCTTTACCACCATCACTACCACCCTCTACCACCATCACTACCACCCTCTACCATCATCACTACCACTCTCTACCACCATCACTACCACCCTCTACCACCATCACAACCACTACCACCTTGTACCACCATCACAACCACTACCACCCTCTACCACCATCACTACCACCCTTTACCACCATCACTACCACCCTCTATCACCATCACTACCACCCTCTACCACCATCACTACCACCCTTTACCACCATCACAACCACTACCACCCTCAACCACCATCACAACCACTACCACCCTCTACCACCATCACTACCACCCTCTACCACTACCACCCTCTACCACCATCACTACCACCCTCTATGACTAACAAAGGCAGACTGAGTCACGAACATATGAGCCGCCACATCCTGTGGGCAGGTGGACGCATCTGGTACAGCCGATTTCAGAGCAGGTGTATGATAACTGAAAATATTGCCAAAAAATGTGGTCGAAACTGAATTGAACGATAACCGGACCAGATGAAAACTGGGGTTCCACTGTAATCAAATAACTTTGCATTCTTGATTAGCTAACCAAATAACTTTACAAGTCTGTTATTCTGATTTGGCCTTCAGCAGGATTTTTTTTTTTTTTTATGTATTTGCATACCTCTCAAAGGAGGTTTCTTGATGCCAGTGAAGGGCTATTGATCCAAGGGATTGAATCTGAATGCTCCCCCACTCCCTTAGGTACTGTGTGACCCCTGTGGGTTTAGCCATCATCCACGAATGTACTGTACAGTATAATAATTTACTTTCGTGCACCTGGAGTTTTCCCTCTTACAATTAAGGGAAGGATCCACTGTTTAATAGTAAATTAGTGAATGTCTTTGGTAGATTTTTATGAAATGAGCAAACTTAAACATTTTCAAAACTACTATATGTATATCAATTGTTTATCAGGACGTTTGTTAAAAACGTATTGTTTAAAACATTGTACACAGCCAGTAAAATTTTTTACTGAAGAAATTATCAATGATCTTCATAATGTAGTTTAATACACTCTCTCTTTTTTTTTTATCAAAATGATATGCAATACATTTTATAATGCTGTAAATGGCTAATATACATTTTGGATACAGGTGATGTTATAAAGCCTTCATGGTCTGCTACATGTGTGTGGTTTATGCTGAGTATTCATGGCTTCTACAGCACTGGACATCATTCAACATTCCCTTCCCTGCATTGGTCTGCAGCATTTGTTGGCTTCCAAGGTGACTGGAGTGGTAGCAATATCATACCTGCATTCCTAGTTGGGTTAAACACCTTTTCTTCGCAAATATTGTTTGGCTTCACTCTACCGCTGGTTGTATTGGCACCACTAGCTATTGGAGTAATATTTCCTAAGCTGCGAGGAAACAGGTAATTGTAGTCTTAATTTCTAATATTCATGCACGTTTTCTGTTGAATTTAAGTGTCATCATTTTTAATAGTGACTTTATAGTGTGTTTGATAAAAAATTATACAGTGTGTATTCAAAGATTTTTTTGTATTTTTCATCAGGATTAATTTTTTAATGAATAGTGCAAAGACATTTTAAATTTATTTGTAACATTTAGGTATTTTATTATTGTAAGGAATTTGTTTAGGCTTTACAAAATTATTACAGTACTTTTGGAGTGCACTCATGGGGAGAATGTATTGCTGGTAGAATAGACAGTGAACTTTATTTAGTTACAGTGGAGGTAAGGAAAAGTAGTAGTAAGAAATTTCCTTGAAATGGAGATGTAGTGCCCTAATATTTAGAAAAATTATCACATTCCAATAGTGCTTCAATAATTTGTGATTCCTTCACTCAATAGATTAGAAAGTGAGGACATAAGGCGTGGGGAATTTCTTTTGGTGGATGAACCAGACAAAGCTGAAGATGCCCTTGTATATGTGGGTCTTTCATACACCCTCCTGCATGGTGTTAAGGTAAGAACTTCTAGATATTGACATCACTTGCTGTGTATTGTGTGACAATGCAGTTTTCTCAATTAGTTACTGTGTGTTAAAAGGAAGAGGGCAAGAGATGAATAAGAATTTCAGATTTGGCTGCATGGAATAAGTGGCAGAGCATTGGATAAGTCAATACAATTAATTATTTTTCTACCCTTCAGCCTGGAAGGCTAGAAGGAACATCATTTTCTTGTGTTCAGAAAGTCTCTTGCATAGGAGTTTTTGCACTAGAAAGTGTGGCATTTATAAAGGCCACAATGTTAACCTGTTAACTGTCCAAACATAGATCTATGTTCACTCACCCAACTCTCCAAATATTTTGAAAAATAATTTTTTTTTTTTTTAAATTTAAGAGGGCAATTTCCTGTGTGTAATAAGACCCCCAAAAAAAAAAAAAGTTTAGGATCAGTACTTACCAAGATACAAGACTGTGAAGTTGGCACTGGATGCTCAACTGACGGAAACGTGAAGTCCTGCCGCTTGCAGAAATGTTGCCAATATACCTATTTTTTTTTTTTCCACCTAGGCAGGGTGATCCAAAACGAAAGAAAATCCCCAAAACAAAAACACTTTCACCTCACTCAAACATAATCACTGATTTTGCAGAGGTACCCAGATACAACAGTTTAGAAGCATTATATGCACCTGGAGAAGAGAGAAGTGTAGAGGAGAGAGAGAGATTTTGGGAAATGTTGAGTGAATGCGTGGGGAGTTTTGAACCAAGTGTGAGAGTAATGGTGGTTGGGGATTTCAATGCTAAAGTGGGCAAAAATGTTGTAGAGGGAGTAGTAGGTAATTTTGGGGTGCCAGGGGTAAATGAAAATGGGGAGCCTTTAATTGAGCTATGTGTAGAAAGAGATTTGGTAATAAGTAATACATATTTTATGAAGAAGAGGATAAATGAATATACAAGGTATGATATAGCACGTAATGAAAGTAGTTTGTTAGATTATGTATTGGTGGATAAAAGGTTGATGGGTAGGCTCCAGGATGTACATGTTTATAGAGGAGCAACTGATATATTGGATCATTATTTAGTTGTAGCTACATTTAGAGTAAGAGGTAGGTGGGAAAAGAGGAAAATGGCAACAACAAGCAAGAGGGAGGTGAAAGTGTATAAACTAAGGAAGGAGGAAGTTCGAGTGAGATATAAGCAACTATTGGCAGAAAGGTGGGCTGGTGCAAGTATGAGTAGTGGGGGGGTTGAAGAGGGTTGGAATAGTTTTAAAAATGCAGTATTAGAATGTGGGGCAGAAGTTTGTGGTTATAGGAGAGTGGGTGCAGGAGGAATGAGGAGTGATTGGTGGAATGATGAAGTAAAGGGTGTGATAAAAGAGAAAAAGTTAGCTTATGAGAGGTTTTTACAAAGCAGAAGTGTTATACGAAGAGTAGAGTATATGGAGAGTAAAAGAAAGGTGAAGTGAGTGGTGAGAGAGTGCAAAAGGAGAGCAGATGATAAGAGTGGGAGTGGCACTGTCAAGGAATTTTGATGAAAATAAGAAAAAATTTTGGAGTGAGTTAAACAAGTTAAGAAAGCCTAGAGAATTTGTCAGTTTAAAACAGAGTAGGGGAGTTAGTAGATGGGGAGATGGAGGTTTTGGGTAGATGGCGAGAATATTTTGAGGAACTTTTAAATGTTGATGAAGAAAGGGAAGCGGTAATTTCATGCACTGGCCAGGGAGGTATACCATCTTTTAGGAGTGAAGAAGAACAGGATGTGAGTGTGGGGGAGGTGCGTGAAGCATTATGTAGAATGAAAGGGGGTAAAGCAGCTGGAACTGATGGGATCATGACAGAAATGTTAAAAGCAGGGGGAGATGGTGTTGGAGTGGTTGGTATCTTTGTTTAATAAATGTATGAAAGAGGGGAAGGTACCTAGGGATTGGCAGAGAGCATGTATAGTCCCTTTATATAAAGGGAGTGGACGTGTCAGCGGATGGGTCTATGAAAGATGAGGTGAATCATAGAATTGATGAGGGGAAAAGAGTGAGTGGTGCACTTAGGAGTCTGTGGAGACAAAGAACTTTGTCCTTGGAGGCAAAGAGGGGAATGTATGAGAGTATAGTTTTACCAACACTCTTATGTGGGTGTGAAGCATGGGTGATGAATGTTGCAGCGAGGAGAAGGCTGGAGGCAGTGGAGATGTCATGTCTGAGGGCAATGTGTGGTGTGAATATAATGCAGAGAATTCGTAGTTTGGAAGTTAGGAGGAGGTGCGGGATTACCAAAACTGTTGTCCAGAGGGCTGAGGAAGGGTTGTTGAGGTGGTTCGGACATGTAGAGAGAATGGAGCGAAACAGAGTGACTTCAAGAGTGTATCAGTCTGTAGTGGAAGGAAGGCAGGGTAGGGGTCGGCCTAGGAAAGGTTGGAGAGAGGGGGTAAAGGAGGTTTTGTGTGCGAGGGGCTTGGACTTCCAGCAGGCATGCGTGAGCATGTTTGATAGGAGTGAATGGAGACAAATGGTTTTTAATACTTGACGTGCTGTTGGAGTGTGAGCAAAGTAACATTTATGAAGGGGTTCAGGGAAACCGGCAGGCCGGACTTGAGTCCTGGAGATGGGAAGTACAGTGCCTGCACTCTGAAGGAGGGGTGTTAATGTTGCAGTTTAAAAACTGTAGTGTAAAGCACCCTTCTGGCAAGACAGTGATGGAGTGAATGATGGTGAAAGTTTTTCTTTTTCGGGCCACCCTGCCTTGGTGGGAATCGGCCAGTGTGATAATAAAAAAAAAATATAAAGGGAAGGGGAACAAAAAGAGATTGTAAAAATTATAGAGGAATAAGTTTACTGAGTACACCAGGAAAAGTGTACGGTAGGGTTATAATTGAAAGAATTAGAGGTAAGACAGAATGTAGGATTGCGGATGAGCAAGGAGGTTTCAGAGTGGGTAGGGGATGTGTAGATCAAGTGTTTACATTGAGGCATATATGTGAACAGTATTTAGATAAATGTAGGGAAGTTTTTATTGCATTTATGGATTTAGAAAAGGCATATGACAGAGTGGATAGGGGAGCAATGTGGCAGATGTTGCAAGTATATGGAATAGGTGGTAAGTTACTAAATGCTGTAAAGAGTTTTTATGAGGATAGTGAGGCTCAGGTTAGGGTGTTTAGAAGAGAGGGAGACTACTTCCCAGTAAAAGTAGGTATTAGACAGGGATGTGTAATGTCACCATGGTTGTTTAATATATTTATAGATGGGGTTGTAAAAGAAGTAAATGCTAGGGTGTTCGGGAGAGGGGTGGGATTAAATTATGGGGAATCAAATACAAAATGGGAATTGACACAGTTGCTTTTTGCTGATGATACTGTGCTCATGGGAGATCCTAAAGAAAAATTGCAAAGGTTAGTGGATGAGTTTGGGAGTGTGTGTAAAGGTAGAAAGTTGAAAGTGAACATAGAAAAGGGTAAGGTGATGAGGGTATCAAATGATTTAGATAAAGAAAAACTGGATATCAAATTGGGGAGGAGGAGTATGGAAGAAGTGAATGTTTTCAGATACCTGGGAGTTGACGTGTCGGTGGATGGATTTATGAAGGATGAGGTTAATCATAGAATTGATGAGGGAAAAAAGGTGAGTGGCGCATTGAGGTATATGTGGAGACAAGAAAACGTTATCTATGGAGGCAAAGAAGGGAATGTATGAAAGTATAGTAGTACCAACACTCTTATATGGGTGTGAAGCTTGGGTAGTGAATGCAGCAGCGAGGAGGCGGTTGGAGGCAGTGGAGATGTCCTGTCTAAGGGCAATGTGTGGTGTAAATATTATGCAGAAAATTCGGAGTGTGGAAATTAGGAGAAGGTGTGGAGTTAATAAAAGTATTAGTCAGAGGGCTGAAGAGGGGTTGTTGAGGTGGTTTGGTCATTTAGAGAGAATGGATCAAAGTAGAATGACTTGGAGAGTGTATAAATCTGTAGGGGAAGGAAGGCGGAGTAGGGGTCGTCCTTGAAAAGGTTGGAGGAAGGGAGTAAAGGAGGTTTTGTGGGCAAGGGGCTTGGACTTCCAGCAAGCGTGCATGAGCGTGTTAGATAGGAGTGAATGGAGACGAATGGTATTTGGGACCTGACGATCTGTTGGAGTGTGAGCAGGGTAATATTTAGAGAAGGGATTCAGGGAAACCAGTTATTTTTATATAGCCGGACTTGAGTCCTGGAAATGGGAAGTACAATGCCTGCACTCTGAAAGAGGGGTTTGGGATATTGGCAGTTTGGAGGGATATGTTGTGTATCTTTATAGGTATATGCTTCTAAACTGTTGTGTTCTGAGTACCTCTGCAAAAACAGTGATTATGTGTGAGTGAGGTGAAAGTGTTAAATGATGATGAAAGTATTTTCTTTTTGGGGATTTTCTTTCTTGTTTGGGTCACCCTGCCTCGGTGGGAGACGGCTGTATTGTTAAAAAAAAAATAAAAATAAAGATTTTTTTTTTTATAATCACACTGGCCGATTCCCACCAAGGCAGGGTGGCCCGAAAAAGAAAAACTTTCACCATCACTCACTCCATCACTGTCTTGCCAGAAGGGTGCTTTACACTACAGTTTTTAAACTGCAACATTAACACCCCTCCTTCAGAGTGCAGGCACTGTACTTCCCATCTCCAGGACTCAAGTCCGGCCAGCCGGTTTCCCTAAACCCCTTCATAAATGTTACTTTGCTCACACTCCAACAGCACGTCAAGTATTAAAAACCACTTGTCTCCATTCACTCCTATCAAACACGCTCACGCATGCCTGCTGGAAGTCCAAGCCCCTCGCACACAAAACCTCCTTTACCCCCTCCCTTCAACCTTTCCTAGGCCGACCCCTACCCCGCCTTCCTTCCACTACAGACTGATACACTCTTGAAGTCACTCTGTTTCGCTCCATTCTCTCTACATGTCCGAACCACCTCAACAACCCTTCCTCAGCCCTCTGGACAACAGTTTTGGTAATCCCGCACCTCCTCCTAACTTCCAAACTACGAATTCTCTGCATTATATTCACACCACACATTGCCCTCAGACATGACATCTCCACTGCCTTCAGCCTTCTCCACGCTGCAACATTCATCACCCATGCTTCACACCCATATAAGAGCGTTGGTAAAACTATACTCTCATACATTCCCCTCTTTGCCTCCAAGGACAAAGTTCTTTGTCTCCACAGACTCCTAAGTGCACCACTCACCCTTTTCCCCTCATCAATTCTATGATTCACCTCATCTTTCATAGACCCATCCGCTGACACATCCACTCCCAAATATCTGAATACATTTACCTCCTCCATACTCTTTCCCTCCAATCTGATATCCAGTCTTTCATCACCTAATCTTTTTGTTATCCTCATAACCTTACAATATAAAAAGTGACCTGAAATAATATAAACTCCCTATAGAATATAATATCAGGGCCCCAGTTATATATATACTGGCCTATTACATATCCCTCCAAACTGCCAATATCCCAAACCCCTCCTTTAAAGTGCAAGCATTGTAGTACTTCCCATTTCCAGAACTCAAGTCCGGCTTTATAAAAATGGCTGGTTTCCCTGAATCCCTTCACTAAATATTACCCTGCTCTCACACTAACAGCTCGTCCGGTCCCAGAAACTATTCATCTCCATTCACTTTTTTATTATTTTATATAATTTTTATGTTCTGATAATTACAATTTATAGTAGTTCTTGTGATTTCATAGCCAATCTTTGTTCTGACAATAATATTAGGTACTGAAATTGTACTCAGATTGTCACAAATACACTGACAGGTCAACATTTATGCCTGTTTTGGTCATTTACTACTGTCTATGAATATATACATAGTATTTATAGGTCCCAGCAATGTTTTAGACATGCTGGAGTATATATGAAACACCTTGAAGCATGGTGTGAAGATGAGTATTTTTAAACTGCCGGCTTTATTTGTTTTCACTGTTACACGTAAACTTATCTGTCTGTCTGTGTAGCTATGTCTGTTTATCTGTCTTTCTGTCTACCTGTGTGTGTGTTTCTGCCTTCCTTTGTGTGTCTTTCTGTCTGCCTGTGTGTGTGTGTGTGTCTTTCTGTCTGCCTGTATGTGTGTGTCTTTCTGCCTTCCTTTTTGTGTCTGTCTTTCTGTCTGCCTGTGTGTGTCTTTCTCTCTGCTTGTCTCTCTTGTCTCAGAGAGTTGCTCATGAGCCTACTGGTATTACACATGATCACGTCTGATTCCTGAACAAGTGAAAATGCATATTACTTGCCAGTTGCCAGTCATGCTTATTATGCATTGTATCTACTAGCACAGTATAGTACTTTGTCTGGATTTTTTGGGTTATCCTAGGTAATTTACACTATGTATAATTGTATTTACATATGTGTACCTGTCAAGTATTAATACTTGACGTGCTGTTGGAGTGTGAGCAAAGTAACATTTATGAAGGGATTCAGGGAAACCGGCAGGCCGGACTTGAGTCCTGGAGATGGGAAGTACAGTGCCTGCATTCTGAAGGAGGGGTGTTAATGTTGCAGTTTAAAAACTGTAGTGTAAAGCACCCTTCTGGCAAGACAGTGATGGAGTGAATGATGGTGAAAGTTTTTCTTTTTTTGGGCCACCCTGCCTTGGTGGGAATCGGCCAGTGTGTTAATAAAAATAATAAAAAAAAAATGTGTACCTGTGAGACAGAGACAGAGAAAGAGATAGACAGAGACAGATAGATACAGATAGACAGACGGAGATAGAGACAGCCAGTCAGCCAGCCTGCTGAATACGGATTGTTTCTTCATACTTGGATGACACTTCCAGTGGTACCAAAATTGAAAGGGTTTTGCACAAATGTTGCACATGGGTTATCGAGGTTTTTTATAATTCTGCGACCACTTGTGCCCACATCCACCTCAAGGCCAATAAACTCAAGGTAAACATCACTTTCCTCTTGAAAGGGAAGTGTTAATGCAACATGACGTCAGTGAATCCTTGGTGTTTGCCGCGCTGTTTGCTCTAGCTGGTGCTCAGTTGAGCTGGTGCTTCCACATGGTACTAAGTGGTCCTAGATTGTTTTAATACTGCACACACCGAGTGTTAAGACCCATTCTGTGCTGACCAGGCATCTCAGGTCAATCGTGCCAAATTTGGAGGCAGGAAAAATAAAACATTGATCTATGTTTGGAGTGCTAGCAATAAGAATGTATGTAGATCATTGTTTGGACAGTTAACAGGTTAATTATGAATACAGTTATTGAGTATTTTTCTAAGGAACTTTGATATGAATATTATTTCAGTTTTATAATCAAGGTGGCCCATACAGCATTTTCTAACACGTCCACCCATCAGAGAGGGATGGGGAAGGAATTGATGCTGACAGAGGGTTGTCGATCTAAGGAAATAGAGCTGATAACCTCCCATTTCCCAGGCACTGCATGATCCTATGATAATAATTCCAATATTTCTATGCAAACCATAATTACATTGATCTTGAATTTGTTTAACATAGAAGAACAATCTGCTCAGATTATATGTGCCAGTAAGTCACTTTGCTTTAAATTTTTATAATATACATGTACTCGAAGAATCCCTAGGCAGTAGGTTGGTAGACAGCAACCACCCGGGGAGGCTCTACCGTCCTGCCAAGTGAGTGTAAAATGAAAGCCTGTAATTTTTTTACATGATGGTTGGGTTGCTGGTGTCTTTTTTCTGTCTTGTAAATATTCAAGATTTCAGGTACGTCTTGCTGCTTCTGTTTACACTTAGGTCACACTACACATGCATGTAGAAGCATATACATGTATATACACCCCCTCTGGGCTTTCTTCTATTTTCTTACTAGTTCTTGTTTATTTCCTCTTACCTCCATGAGGAAGTAGAGCAGAATTCTTCCTCCGTAAGCCATGTGTGTTGTAAGAGGCAACTAAAATGCCGGGAGCAAGGGGCTAGTAATCCCTTCTCCTGTATTCATTACTAAAGTTAGAGAGAGAAACTTTTTTTTTTGTGGGGGGGGGGGGCCCACCTGCCTCAGTGGGAGATGGCCGGTTTGTTGAAAAAAAAAAAACTTAAAGAATCATTACTGTGCCTATTATCACTTATTTTGATACAATAACCAGCTGAACAGTGTGGGGTTCAAACCGATGGCAAGTCAGTCCTAAAACCAATAGGCCAGTGCACTATCCATTGTACCATGCTGGTCTAATAGGATTCATCCAACAAGGTGTATTTCTGCAGACACAAGGAAGGTTAACATGGGTCCCAATGTGACAACAAATACAGCTTTTATAGATGAATCTCACACCAGCATGGATGTGGTATGCTCTAGCCCAATTCCCTTCAAAGCTGTTACAAATGACTCGTGAAATCATACATGGTACAGTGAATAGCATACTGGCTTGCTGGCTTTAGGACTGACTTGCCATGGGTTCAAACCCTACCATGTTTGGTGAGGTGTTTACAGTCATGTCATCATGATTTAGTTGGTGATAAAATAAAAGCTGAAATATAATAATTATTGGATAACAAAATAGGATATTTTTATCATTAGTTATGTAATGCCTGTCATAAGCCAAACCTTAACTTGTTTAAGAGCTGCCTAGTCCATTATTATTATTATTATTATTGTATTTTTAAATGAACTGACCATATCTTACTGAGGCAGGGTGACCTAAAAAGAAAACAAAAGTTTTTCTTTTTAAATTTAGTAATTTATACAGGAGAAGGGGTTACTAGCCCCTTGCCCCTAGCATTTTAGTTGCCTCTTATGATATGCATGGCTTACGGAGGAAGAATTCTGTTCCACTTCCCCATGGAGATAAGAGGAAATAAACAAGAACAAGAACTAGAAAAAAAAATAGAAGAAAACCCAGAGGGGGGTATATAAATATGCTTGTACATATATGTGTAGTGTGACCTAAGTGTTAGTAGAAGTAGCAAGTCATACCTGAAATCTTGCATGTCTATGAGACGTGAAAAAAAGATACCAGCGATCCTACTATCACGTAAAACAGTAACGGGTTTCCATTTTACACTCACTTGGCAGGACGGTAGTACCTCCTGGGTGGCTGCTGTCTATCAGCCTACTACCTAGGATTATTATTATTATTAATTTTGTAACTCAGTGGCTATTTCCTGTCAAGGCAGGGTGACCCAGAGAAGAAAACATACACCATCATTCACTTAATTATCATTTATTATTATTATTATGATGGGGAAGTGTTAAATCCATAGGGGCTATGCTGATTTTGTTTTAGCAACTGGAGAATAAGTGGTAATCAGGCTTGATCCAAGGAGGGGAGGGCAACTCTGATGCATGGATCACCAACCCTGTACCAGCATCAAGACATCATATTCACCAAACTCTCAATACAAGCATATATCAAATAAACCATACCCCCGGCCGGGATTGAACCCGCGGTCATAGAGTCTCAAAACTCCAGCCCGTCGCGTTAGCCACTAGACCAGCTAGCCACAATAAGATTCATCCAACTAGGTATATTTCTACACCATAGGAAAGTTAGCACAGGCACCTCTGTGACCACAAATGCAAGTTTTTACAGACGAATCTCCAGCTAGCGTGGCCGTGACGAACTCTAGCTCAAGTCCCTTCACTGCCGTCAACATGACTCAAGAAATCGTAATGACACGATTGCAAATAAACCATATGGTTTATTTGCAATCGTGTCATTACGATTTCTTGAGTCAGATATATCAAATAGGTGATTGAGCTTGAAGAATTTTAATTTTACAGGTGGGAAAGATCAAGAAAATAAATAAATAATAAATAAGTAAATAGATAATGTTCCTTGAAGGTTTTCTTGTCTTTCTTCACCTGTAAAAACATTTTTTTTTTTTTTTTTCAACAAGTCAGTTGTCTCCCACCGAGGCAGGGTGACCCAAAAAAGAAAGAAAATCCCCAAAAAGAAAATACTTTCATCATCATTCAACACTTTCACCACACTCACACATTATCACTGCTTTTGCAGAGGTGCCCAGAATACAACAGTTTAGAAGCATATACGTATAAAGATACACAACATATCCCTCCAAACTGCCAATATCCCAAACCACTCCTTTAAAGTGCAGGCATTGTACTTCCCATTTCCAGGACTCAAGTCCGACTATATGAAAATAACCGGTTTCCCTGAATCCCTTCACTAAATATTACCCTGCTCACACTCCAACAGATCGTCAGGTCCCAAGTATCATTCGTCTCCATTCACTCCTATCTAACACGCTCATGCACGCTTGCTGGAAGTCCAAGCCCCTCGCCCACAAAACCTCCTTTACCCCCTCTTTCCAACCCTTTCGAGGACGACCCCTACCCCTCTTTCCTTCCCCTATAGATTTATATGCTTTCCATGTCATTCTACTTTGATCCATTCTCTCTAAATGACCAAACCACCTCAACAACCCCTCTTCTGCCCTCTGACTAATGCTTTTATTAACTCCACACCTTCTCCTAATTTCCACACTCCGAATTTTCTGCATAATATTTACACCACACATTGCCCTTAGACAGGACATCTCCACTGCCTCCAACCATCTCCTCGCTGCTGCATTTACCACCCAAGCTTCACATCCATATAAGAGTGTTGGTACTACTATACTTTCATACATTCCCTTCTTTGCCTCCATAGATAACGTTTTTTGACTCCACATATACCTCAACGCACCACTCACCTTTTTTCCCTCATCAATTCTATGATTAACCTCATCCTTCATAAATCCATCCGCCGACACGTCAACTCCCAAGTATCTGAAAACATTCACTTCTTCCATACTCCTCCTCCCCAATTTGATATCCAATTTTTCTTTATCTAAATCATTTGATACCCTCATCACCTTACTCTTTTCTATGTTCACTTTCAACTTTCTACCTTTACACACATTCTCAAACTCATCCACTAACCTTTGCAATTTTTCTTTAGAATCTCCCATAAGCACAGTATCATCAGCAAAAAGTAACTGTGTCAATTCCCATTTTGAATTTGATTCCCCATAATTTAATCCTACCCCTCTCCCGAACACCCTAGCATTTACTTCTTTTACAACCCCATCTATAAATATATTAAACAACCATGGTGACATTACACATCCCTGTCTAAGACCTACTTTTACCGGGAAGTATTCTCCCTCTCTTCTACACACCCTAACCTGAGCCTCACTATCCTCATAAAAGCTCTTTACAGCATTTAGTAACTTACCACCTATTCCATAAACTTGCAACATCTGCCACATTGCTCCTCTATCCACTCTATCATATGCCTTTTCTAAATCCATAAATGCAATAAAAACTTCCCTACCTTTATCTAAATACTGTTCACATATATGCTTCAATGTAAACACTTGATCTACACATCCCCTACCCACTCTGAAACCTCCTTGCTCATCCGCAATTCTACATTCTGTCTTACCTCTAATTCTTTCAATTATAACCCTACTGTATACTTTTCCTGGTATACTCAGAAAACTTATTCCTCTATAATTTTTACAATCTCTTTTGTCCCCTTTCCCTTTATATAAAGGGACTATACATGCTCTCCGCCAATCCCTAGGTACCTTCCCCTCTTTCATACATTTATTAAACAAAAGTACCAACCACTCCAACACTATATCCCCCCCTGCTTTTAACATTTCTGTCATGATCCCATCAGTTCCAGCTGCTTTACCCCCTTTCATTCTACGTAATGCCTCACGTACCTCCACCACACTTACATTCTGCTCTTCACTCCTAAAAGATGGTATACCTCCCTGGCCAGTGCATGAAATTACCACCTCCCTTTCTTCCAATACATTTAAAAGTTCCTCAAAATATTCTCGCCATCTACCTAATACCTCCCTCTCCCCATCTACTAACTCCCCTACTCTGTTTTTAACGGACAAATCCATACTTTCCCTAGGCTTTCTTAACTTGTTTAACTCACTCCAAAATTTTTTCTTATTTTCATTAAAATTTCTTGACAGCGCCTCTCCCACTCTTTCATCTGCTCTCCTTTTGCACTCTCTCACCACTCTCTTCACCTTTTTTTACTCTCCATATACTCTGCTCTTCTTATAACACTTCTGCTTTGTAAAAACCTCTCGTAAGCTACCTTTTTCTCTTTTATCACACCCTTTACTTCATCATTCCACCAATCACTCCTCTTTCCTCCTGCCCCCACCCTCCTATAACCACAAACTTCTGCCCCACATTCTAATACTGCATTTTTAAAACTATTCCAACCCTCTTCAACCCCCCCACTATTCATCTTTGCACTAGCCCACCTTTCTGCCAATAGTCGCTTATATCTCGCCCGAACTTCCTCCTCCTGTAGTTTATACACTTTCACCTCCCTCTTACTTGTTGTTGCCACCTTCCTCTTTTCCCATCTACCTCTTACTCTAACTGTAGCTACAACTAAATAATGATCTGATATATCAGTTGCCCCTCTATAAACATGTACATCCTGGAGCCTACCCATCAACCTTTTATCCACCAATACATAATCTAACAAACTACTTTCATTACGTGCTACATCATACCTTGTATATTTATTTATCCTCTTTTTCATAAAATATGTATTACTTATTACCAAATTTCTTTCTACACATAGCTCAATTAAAGGCTCCCCATTTACATTTACCCCTGGCACCCCAAATTTACCTACTACTCCCTCCATAACATTTTTACCCACTTTAGCATTGAAATCCCCAACCACCATTACTCTCACACTTGATTCAAAACTCCCCACGCATTCACTCAACATTTCCCAGAATCTCTCTCTCTCCTCTACACTTCTCTCTTCTCCAGGTGCATACACGCTTATTATAACCCACTTTTCACATCCAATCTTTATTTTACTCCACATAATCCTTGAATTTATGCATTTGTAGTCCCTCTTTTCCTGCCATAGCTTATCCTTCAACATTATTGCTACTCCTTCTTTAGCTCTAACTCTATTTGAAACCCCTGACCTAATCCCATTTATTCCTCTCCATTGAAACTCTCCCACCCCCTTCAGCTTTGTTTCACTTAAAGCCAGGACATCCAGTTTCTTCTCATTCATAACATCCACAATCATCTCTTTCTTATCATTTGCACAACATCCACGCACATTCAGACTTCCCACTTTGACAATTTTCTTCTTCTTATTCTTTTTAGTAATCTTTACAGGAAAAGGGGTTACTAGCCCATTGTTCCCGGCATTTTAGTAAAAACATATAAATTAATACACTTGAGTCCTGGAAATGGGAAGTACAATGCCTGTACTTTAAAGGAGGGGTTTGGGATAGTGGCAGTTTGGAGGGATATGTTGTGTATCTTTATACGTATATGCTTCTAAGCTGTTGTATTCTGAGCACCTCTTCAAAAGCAGTGATAATGTGTGAGTGTGGTGAAAGTGTTGAATGATGATGAAAGTGTTTTCTTTTTGGGGATTTTCTTTCTTTTTTGGGTCACCCTGCCTCGGTGGGAGATGGCCGACTTGTTGGAAAAAAAAAAAAAAAAGGAGAATGAAACTTATGACAATATTTTGGTTCGATTTGGACCGTTAAGTAGTCACACTGGTGACTAGTTAATGTCATTGTAAGCTTCATTCTCCTCAGTGTAGGTTATGTATGTATTGTTCCCATCACTGTATTGTACCCTTTTATTCCTTACATGATAGATGTTTTGGATTAAAGTTTGTCTCCATAAAAATGAGAATGGTATAACTTTCTTAATTCTGCTTTACAGTTGTTTTTCTCGGCTTTGGCTGCTTTCATTCTGCGACGACACTTGATGGTCTGGAAAATTTTTGCCCCACATTTCATATTTGAAGCTGTTGGATTTATTGTTACAAGTATTAGTGTGCTTGCTAGTATATGGTTTACACAAAGAATTTTGAAAGTACTCATTTCTTGGAGTGAAAGCCTTTACCACAAAATAAGTTGATATGAAGAAGAAAATTCATTTTCCTTTCTTTAGTTAGTTACAAATTCAAAATCAAGAGCTATAGATTTCATGACAAATGAAAAGGGTTTACATAAAATAAAAACACAGATATTGTATTGTATATAGAGATCTGAAATGAGCATCTCACCATATCATGAAAGCAAATTGTGCAAGAAATACTGGGGAGCAAACCTAATACAGAGGTATATGATACTTATAATTGTGGGAAAAAACAGACACCAACTGCAATAACACATTCATGTTTTTAGAAAGCATTTTGGTCCTCAGTACTTGGATACTCCAGTAAACAAGTCCTAAGTTATTGCATTATGTGGGGATCAAACCACCGTCTTTGCAGTTGTAAGTCAAGAACTATACTGATTTAGTCATCTAGTATACAAAAGAATTCTGTATAGTTAGCTCCAACTTCCTTATCTCACTTTTATACAGAATTCTTACCACCACATGGGCCTTTTGAATACAGCATTTGATCTGGGCATTAATCTGGTGCTGTATCCACATGGCTTATATGGCATTGGAATTTCTGTATAAAAGTGGGCTGAACACTAGGTGGAACTCATCAAGGGTATATATGTCAAGAAATGTTTATATCTCAGGGCACATACACTGTACTTTCTATTTTAGCAATCAAAATATTCTTGATGTCATGTATATTTGGCTTGCCTTAGTAACCATTGTGTAGTTGATAGGCTTTAAACATAATAAAGCAATCACTTTGGACTAACCACACAAAAATCTTTTGTTCATTCTGTGGCTGAGTTGGTATAACTTCGAACTTGCCTTTAGAAGGATGGTGGTTCAGTCCCCAGTATTCCTTACACAATATTGAGGTCTGGTGGAGGTTTCAAAATATATAGCTTGTTTTGTCTGACTTTTGATAATTTTTCTGTACAGTTTGTACAAATTTTATATTTGTAATGAAATCATTGTTATCACAAAGGAGTAGTTTATAAAATACTGTTGATAAATATGAGTGCAATTATTACTAAATAATATATTTAGTTAAATTTAAAATATTAAATGCAATTTTTCATATGTACAAATATTTCTTATGTATATTTTATTGTAAATAAACATTCAGGGTGGAATATTTTTTTCTTAATTGTGGTTTCCAGTTTAAAAAGTTTATCTATCACCTCATTCATGAAGAGGTCATGTTGGTGCAAATCTGTTAATGTATGTGTAACATACGTGATGTTGGCAAAGAGTTTTTCCTACAGGTAATTGGATTTACCCTCTCTATGGATCATACCTGATTACCTCCCATTTCCCATGTGCTATATGACCCTTGTGGGTTTAATGCCTTGTGAATTTATAATATACACTAGCCATTTATAAAAATGTACAGGTACAATTTTTTTTTTCAACACGCTGGCTATCTCCCACCGAGGCAGGGTGACCCAAAAAAGAAAGAAACACTTTCATCATCATTCACACATAATCAGTCTTTGCAGAGGTACGCAGATCTGACTGTTCAGATGTCACTCCAAACAACAAATACAGGTACCATCCAACTTACAACCGAGTTCGGTTCCAACAAACAAGTCATAAGTCGAACCTTACTACTGAATATCAACATCACATTTTTGTAATGACTTTATTTTATTGTTTTATTTTGGTATTTCATTTTTTACTTTACTTTTTATACATAGAAAACACGGTCGTAAGTCGAATGGTCGTACGTTGAGCAGGTCGTAAGTCGAATGGTCGTGTGTCGAGCAGGTCATAAGTCGGATGGTAGGTGTATCCCAGACCCCTCCTTCAAAGTGTGTGCATTATACTTCCCACCTCCAGGACTCAAGTCCAGCTAACTGGTTCCTCTGAATCCTTTCATAAAAGATTACCCTGCTCAGACTCTAGCAGCTCATCTTCATTCCTACCTAATACACTCACACATGCTGCCTGCTGCATGTCCAAGCCACTTGCGCACAAAACCTCTTTTACTCCCTTCCCTCCATTCTTTCCTTGGACAACTCCTACCCCTTCTTCCCTCCACTATAGATTTATACACCCTCCAAGTCATCCTATGTTGCTCTATCCTCTCTAAATGACCAAACCACCTCAACAATACCGCCTAAGTGCTCTGAATAATACTCTTAGTAACTCCACACCAGCTCCTAATTTCCACACTATGAATTCTCCTCATAATATTTACACCACACACTGCCCTTAGACACGACATGTCCACTGCCTCCAGGCTCCTTGCTGCAACATTCACAACCCATGCTTCACACCCATATTAGTGTGTTGGTACCACTTTTATAATATACAGTACTATTAAAATTGGTTAAGATAGCTTATGAAATCCAAATCACAGATATATTGTACACTTGTCAAGACCACTGAAATTTGTATAATCTTAACTGATGATGTGTCACTTCCACTATGTATAAAGAGGTTAGAGGTAGGAAGGTCATGGTGTGCAGGCAGAGCCGGCCTAAGGAGGCGTGGGGCACAATTGGGAACAATTTTGGTGGGTCCCATGTATGGAAAGCAATCAAACTGCACTTAAAAAATGCATGCGAGTTAATAGACCAAATAGATGTAAGCTACATTTTAATATAAAACATGTCAGCCTACAAGTAACAAACAAAATTTATATATCACCTCTGAGAAATACAGTTACAATACCACTGGCTTTAGTGACTTGGGTACAATCACCTCCCCATCGGGCAACTTTGCCACTGCTGTCGGGGAAATTCGCCAGCATATTATATCCAAAGCACCTTCTTTTTTTTTTTACTTTGTGTTGTTGTGTGTATCTGACAAGCCGAGAGCAGATTACATTCTTGCGCAGGGCCCCCTTAGGTTCGGGGCCCAATTGGGAGCAATTGGTTCAATTGCTAAAAGAGGTCAATATATCTGAAATGCATAGGGAGACACTGGTCAGAGAAATAGCAAGCATCGAACTTAAGCTAAAGGAATCTTATAGGAGTCAGGAATCGCGGGAAGAACTAAAAGCCATAAATGAAATCGAAAAAAACCCAAAGTATTTCTTCTCCTATGCCAAATCAAAGTCGAGAACAACGTCCAGTATTGGGCCCCTACTTAAACAAGATGGGTCCTACACAGATGACAGCAAGGAAATGAGTGAGCTACTCAAGTCCCAATATGACTCGGTTTTTAGCAAGCCGCTAACCAGACTGAGAGTCGAAGATCAAAATGAATTTTTTATGAGAGAGCCACAAAATTTGATTAACACAAGCCTATCCGATGTTATCCTGACGCCAAATGACTTCGAACAGGCGATAAATGACATGCCCATGCACTCTGCCCCAGGGCCAGACTCATGGAACTCCGTGTTCATCAAGAACTGCAAGAAGCCCCTATCACGAGCCTTTTCCATCCTATGGAGAGGGAGCATGGACACGGGGGTCGTCCCACAGTTACTAAAAACAACAGACATAGCCCCACTCCACAAAGGGGGCAGTAAAGCAACAGCAAAGAACTACAGACCGATAGCACTAACATCCCATATCATAAAAATCTTTGAAAGGGTCCTAAGAAGCAAGATCACCACCCATCTAGAAACCCATCAGTTACACAACCCAGGGCAACATGGGTTTAGAACAGGTCGCTCCTGTCTGTCTCAACTATTGGATCACTACGACAAGGTCCTAAATGCACTAGAAGACAAAAAGAATGCAGATGTAATATATACAGACTTTGCAAAAGCCTTCGACAAGTGTGACCATGGTGTAATAGCGCACAAAATGCGTGCTAAAGGAATAACAGGAAAAGTCGGTCGATGGATCTAAAATTTCTTCACTAACAGAACACAGAGAGTAGTCGTCAACAGAGTAAAGTCCGAGGCAGCTACAGTGAAAAGCTCTGTTCCACAAGGCACAGTACTCGCTCCCATCTTGTTCCTCATCCTCATATCCGACATAGACAAGGATGTCAGCCACAGCACCGTGTCTTCCTTTGCAGATGACACCCGAATCTGCATGACAGTGTCTTCCATTGCAGACGCTGCAAGGCTCCAGGCGGACATCAACCAAATCTTTCAGTGGGCTGCAGAAAACAATATGAAGTTCAACGATGAGAAATTTCAATTACTCAGATATGGTAAACACGAGGAAATTAAATCTTCATCAGAGTACAAAACAAATTCTGGCCACAAAATAGAGTGAAACACCAACGTCAAAGACCTGGGAGTGATCATGTCGGAGGATCTCACCTTCAAGGACCATAACATTGTATCAATCGCATCTGCTAGAAAAATGACAGGATGGATAATGAGAACCTTCAAAACTAGGGAGGCCAAGCCCATGATGACATTCTTCAGGTCACTTGTTCTATCTAGGCTGGAATATTGCTGCACACTAACAGCACCTTTCAAGGCAGGTGAAATTGCTGACCTAGAAAATGTACAGAGAACCTTCACGGCTCGCATAACGGAGATAAAACACCTCAATTACTGGGAGCGCCTGAGGTTCCTAAAATTGTATTCCCTGGAATGCAGGTGGGAGAGATACATGATTATATACACCTGGAAAATCCTAGAGGGACTAGTACCGAACTTGCACACGAAAATCACTCACTGCGATAGCAAGACTTGGCAGACGATGCAACATCCCCCCAATGAAAAACAGGGGTGTCACTAGCACGTTAAGAGACCATACAATAAGTGTCAGGGGCCCGAGACTGTTCAACTGCCTCTCAGCATACATAAGGGGGATTACCAACAGACCCCTGGAAGTCTTCAAGCTGGCACTGGACAAGCACCTAAAGTCGATTCCTGATCAGCCGGGCTGTGGCTCGTACGTTGGTTTGCGTGCAGCCAGCAGCAACAGCCTGGTTGATCAGGCTCTGATCCACCAGGAGGCCTGGTCACAGACCGGGCCGCGGGGGTGTTGACCCCCGGAACTCTCTCCAGGTAAACTCCAGGTTAGCTTAAGGCCGGCCCTGTGTGCAGGCCCCTCAGGGAAGGTGTCTTGATGCTGGTGAGGAAATCTTGATCCAGGAAACAAGATTTATCCTCCACTTTCTTGGTTTGAACCCGAATGCCTCCCATGCTCCAGGTACTATATGACAGTTGTGGGTTCAGTGCTTCCCCATGAACAAAATAAAGTATGACTTTCAGGACTGCTGAGATTGTTCAATAAATGATGGAAGTGACTTTTAGTCCTTGCTAGTTAAGGGTTCTTGATTTAGGAAATTAGAGTTCTGTACATTGGATCAAACCTGTTTACCTTCCATGTCACAGGTGCTGTATGACCTTATGTGGTTTATCACTTCCCCATGAAAATAATGAAAAAGCTTTTTGCTTTAGGCACTTGCTAAAACTAATGAGTAAAACAGTGTACATAAAAAAAAAAGTATTTGATGTGCTCATAGTGTGTTTCTGCTTTGACAAAGCTGCAAGTGTAACTGATATAAAGCTTTGTGGTACAGTGAAACCACAAGTGCAACTAATGTGACATTTTTATTGTGGCAATGTTTCACTCTCCAGGAGCTTTGTCAAGCTGTTACAAACAGTATATGGACACAGAGGGTATATATAGGCTCAGAGTGAGGTGTAATACTAGTGGTAGTAGTAGCAGTAGTAATACAACATGGTAGAACAATTAACTTGCACATGAGTAACAAAAATAGGTTATACAAATATTTCTATAGGAGGCTGGATAGAGAAGGCCTGTTTCAATGTTCATTCTCTGTAAAGTGCTTGTGTAGCAGGAGAGACTATGTGATGGCAGGGTTTGCTGTTTTCAGGAGGATTCTTGCTAAGACTTCAGAGACGGTGAGCTGCCTTTGTTTTGTTTAATCGTATTAGGAACAGCGATTAGTGATGATTCAAGGCACTAGCGTCTGCAGAAATTAGTTTCTCTATCCAGCCTCCTCTGTATAGTCCTTGTGGCTTAGCGCTTCTTTTTGATTATAATAATAATAATAATCTATCCAGCCTCCTATAGAAATATTTGTCTAACCTATTTTTATGTTACCCAAGTAATAGCTTTTATATTCTTTTACTCTTGTGCAAGTTAATTGTTCTAACAATATTGTATTACTACTACTGCTACTACAACTTATATCACTACTACTACTACTACCACTAGTATTGCACCTCACTCTGAGCCTATACATACCCTCTGTGTCCATGTACTGTTTGTAACGGCTTGACAAAGCACCTGGAGACCAAAACGTTTCCACAATAAAAATATCACATTAGTTGCACTTATGTCCTTTTACTTTACATATTGTCGGTAATTCTACCAACATTATTACAGTGAAACCAAAATAAAGCTGGTGGTATGGCCATATGGTACAGTGTAACTGATATAAAGATGGGTGGTACTGTGATACAGTACAGCCAGGTGGAACAGTGAAACATATTACTACCCTCAAAGAGGTTTCTTGTTGCCAATGAGATGCTCTTGGTCCAAGGAATTGGACCTGCCTTCCCCTTCCTTGGATCAAACTGGAATGCCTCTGCTCCCCGGCACAATATAACCCCTGTGGGTTTAGTGCTTCTCCATGAATGTAATATGAAGCTGCAGCTGCTGTTTTTTTTATATAAAGCCTACCGTATGACCCCTGTGGGTTTAGCGCTTTGTATTGCTTATAATAAATATAAAGCCGAACCTTGGGAGAAAAGTTATAGTGGGTGGATTCTCTGCTACTAGTGGCATTATTTCCCCTTCAATTTACAAGTGACGAAGTTTGGGCATAAAGGACCCCAATGTCAGTAAAGTCAAAATCAAAGATTTATTTCCACATGAAATGATGTTTGTACAGAGATGGGTAACATATAAATAACAATATACCCCTTCCTGCTCTCCTCCTCGTTAGTGTGACTTTGTAAATGGTCCAAGTCGGACCGAAACATCATCGTAAGCTCCTCTCTTCTATGTGCGGGTTATTTGTGTATGGGTAACATACAGTTGTGCATGCAGGGAGCCCATGGTTATGCAGAGCATTTTGAGCAATGGAAATAAGTCACTTTGACTTTTTTGAGGGATTATCCCAGGTAATTTATACATACGTTACTAGGTATGATAACTGTACTTGTACCTAAATTTTTTCTTGGCCAGAAACAGAGGGTCAAGGTTCAGTACGGCGCCGGTTGTGGTGGCCCTAGAAACCATAACGGAAAAGAAAAACATGAGCACGTGTGGACATTCATGCAGGACTTCAATGCCAGCCTTCGTCAAGTGTGGAAGTCTCGTTCTAGTCTGAGCATAAGTGACAGGTTTCCCCCCGTTCTCTCTGGGACGCTTATCCTTAATCTACTTTGCCCGCCAGGCACATTACAGGAGGGGCACCTGAGGAAAATCACTAGGGAACTGATAGGCTTACACAGGACAATAAAAATGAGGTCAACTAGAAACTACAGTAAATAAACACTGGTAAATAGGCTACACAACTGTGATTGGACAGTGATAACAAATTGCATGGACGTAAATGATGCCTTGGAAATATTCAAAACAATGTTCACTGCCATCCTTGATAATACTGCACCAATTAAAGAGGCTAGGATTAAACGAAGAACTGAACCCTGGATGACTACTGAGATATTAGATAATATCAAATTCAGAGACCAGTTACTATAAAGATTTAAGCAGAATATTGCAGCACTAAATGAATTCCAAAGGTTGAGGAACAGAGTGCAGAGGCTTGTAAAAGGAGCAAAGGCAGGGCACTATTGCCCTTCAAGGGAGGTTCCTTGACGCTGGTGAGGGGCTCTTGATCTAGGGAATTGGATCTGTGCTTCAGTTCCCTGAATTAAGCCTGAATACCTTCCATCCCCTCCCCCACAGGCTCTATAATCCTACAGGTTTAGCCCTTCCCCATTATATAAATACGGCACTTTTGCTCAAAAATCGAAGAGTACAAGAATAATCCCAGAAAGCTCTAGCAACAACTAAAACAGTTGGGGTATAGCCCTAAACCCGTAGATAGGTCTAACATAGCACTAAATATCGATAACGAGGTATGCCACGAAACAACTAAAGTGGCAAATTGTTTTAATTTCTACTACACATCTGTCGCATCAACACTAGTAAGTAAACTACCAGCTGCATCAAATACCTTAAACACAGACTCTGATAAGTTTAAAACATACTATACCAATATAAGGGTAACCCCAAAGAGTTGTGAACTAGTAAGTATATCTCATGACTTCGTGTATAAAGAACTAAGCAGGTTAAACCCAAAGAAGACCTCCGGCCCAGATAACATCCCGTCTAAGTTCCTAAAAGATGGTGCCTCTGAATTGCCAATCCCCATTGCTTACATAATAAATTTGTCCATCGCCACTAATACCGTACCAGAGTAATTTAAGGAGGCCAGAGTTACATCTGTCTTCAAGAAAAATAGTAGGTCTGATGTCAGCAACTATAGGCATGTTAGTATACCCAGTGTAATATCCAAAATTCTAGAGAGGGCGGTGTACCGTCAAGTAGATAAGTATGACTTAAGAAATCGTAATGACACGATTGCAAATAAACCATACCCCCGGCCGGGATTGAACCCGCGGTCATAGAGTCTCAAAACTCCAGCCCGTCGCGCTAACCACTAGACCAGCTAGCCACAATAAGATTCATACCTAGTTGGATGAATCTTATTGTGGCTAGCTGGTCTAGTGGTTAGCGCGACGGGCTGGAGTTTTGAGACTCTATGACCGCGGGTTCAATCCCGGCCGGGGGTATGGTTTAAGTAGATAAGTACCTTAATGACAACAACATTCTTCATAGTTACCAATCAGGCTTTAGGAGCTCTTACTAACCCGACACCTCCTTAATTAATCTGACGGATTACATGAGAACTGAAATGTCGATACGGAACCTCATAGGAATGGTAATCTTAGAAATAGCAAACATCGAACTAAAGCTAAAGGAATCATACAGGAGTCAAGAAACGTGAGAAGAACTAAAAGCCATAAATGAAATTGCAAGAAACCCAAAGGATTTCTTTTCTTATGCCAAATCAAAGTCTAGAACAGCATCCAGTATTGGGACCCTACTTGAACGGGATGAGTCCTACACAGATGACAGCAAAGAAATGAGTGAGCTACTCAAGACCCAATATGACTCGGCTTTTAGCGAGCCACTAATCAGACTGAGAGTCGAAGAACCAAATAATTTTTTTATGAGAGAATTTGGTAGACACACACCTATTTGATATTAAATGGTCTGCCCATGAGTCTGCCCCAGGCCCAGACTCATGGAACTCCGTGTTCATCAAGAACTGCAAGAAGCCCCTATCATGTACTTTTAACATCCTGTGGAGAGGGAGCATGGACACTGGGGTCGTCCCACAGTTACTTACAACAACAGTCATAGCCCCACTCCACAAAAGGGGCAGTAAAGCCATAGCGCTAACGTCCCATATCATAAAAATATTTGAAAGGGTTCAAAGAAGCAAGATTACCACCCATCTAGATACCCATTAGTTACACAACCCAGGGCAGCATGAGTTTAGAGAAGGTCGCTCTAATCTGTCCCAACTACGGGACCACTACGACATGGTCCTGGATGCTCTAGAAGACAAACAGAATGCAGATGCAATATACACAGACTTTGCAAAAGCCTTTCATAAGTGTGACCATGGTGTAATAGCACACAAAATGGGTGATAAAGGAATAACAGGAAAAGTTGGTAGATAAGATAAGATTTCGTTCGGATTTTTAACCCCGGAGGGTTAGCCACCCAGGATAACCCAAGAAAGTCAGTGCGTCATCGAGGACTGTCTAACTTATTTCCATTGAGGTCCTTAATCTTGTCCCCCAGGATGCGACCCACACCAGTCGACTAACACCCAGGTACATATTTGCTGCTAGGTGAACAGGACAACAGGTGTAAGGAAACGTGTCGAAATGTTTCCACCCGCCGGGAATCGAACCCGGGCCCTCCGTGTGTGAAGCGGGAGCTTTAGCCACCAGGCCACCGGGCCACAAAATCGAACTCTCCGCTATAATTTCCTAACAAATAGAACACAAAGAGTAGTCAACAGAGTAAAGTCTGAGGCGGCTACGGTGAAAAGCTCTGTTCCACAAGGCACAGTACTCGCCCCTATCTTGTTCCTTATCCTCATATCGTACATAGACAGGAATATTTGCCACAGCGCAGTGTCTTCCTTTGCGGATGACACCCGTATTTGCATGACAGTGTCTACCATTGAAGACACTGAAAGACTCCAGGCGGACATCAACCAAATCTTTAAATGGGCTGCAAAAAACAATATGAAGTTCAATGATGAGAAATTCCAATAACTCTGATATGGAAAACGTGAGGAAATTAAAATTTCATCGGAGTACAAAACAAATTCCATCCACACAGTAGAACGAAATATTAATGTCAAAGATCTGGGTGTGATCATCTCAGAGGAGCTCACCTTCAAGGACCATAACATTGTATCAATCACATCTGCTAGAAAAATGACAGGATAAATAATGAGAACTTTCAATACCAGGGATGCCAAGCCCACGATGACACTCTTCAGGTCGCTTGTTCTATCTAGGCTGGCATATTGCTGCACACTAACAGCACCTTTCAAGGCAAGTGAAATTGCTGACCTACAAAATGTACAGAGAACCTTCACGGCACGCATAACTGCGATAAACCATCTCAATTACTGGAACGCTTGAAGTTCCTAAACCTGTACTCCCTAGAAGGCAGGAGGGAGAGATACATAATTATAAATACCTGGAAAATCCTAGAGGGACTAGTACCAAACTTGCACACGAAAATCACTCCCTAAGACCCGACAGACGATGCAACATCCCCCCATTGAAAAACAGAGTCAACACAACAAGTGTCAGGGGCCCAAGACTGTTCAACTGCCTCCCAGCATACATCAGGGGGGTTTACCAATACACCCCTGGCTGTCTTCAAGCAGGAGCTGGACGGGCACCTAAAGTCAGTATCTGACCAGCCGGGCTGTGGTTCGTATGTTGGGTTACGTGCGGCCAGCAGTAACAGCCTGGTTGATTAGACCCTGATCCACCATGAGGCCGGGCCACAGACCGGGCCGCGGGGGCGTTGACCCCCAGAACTCTCTCCAGGTATGCTCCAGGTGTGCAAAAGGCCTTCGATACTGTCAACTACAATATATTATGTAATAAACTTCAAGCTATCGGTATAAGTTCCATAGACTGGTTTAAGTCCTATCTTAGCAACAGGAAACAAATTGTCAAAATCTACAAAACAGAATCAGAACCCCTGCCGATAGCATGTGGCTTTCCCGAAGGTAGTATTCTGGGTCCCTTATTATTCCTATGTTATGTAAACGACATGCCATTCAGTGTCAAGTGCAAACTCCTACTGTTTACCTGGAGAGAGTTCCGGAGGTCAACGCCCCCGCGGCCCGGTCTGTGACCAGGCCTCCTGGTGGATCAGAGCCTGATCAACCAGGCTGTTACTGTTGGCTGCACGCAAACCAACGTACGAGCGACAGCCCGGCTGGTCAGGAACCGACTTTAGGTGCTTGTCCAGTGCCAGCTTGAAGACTGCCAGGGGTCTGTTGGTAATCCCCCTTATGTATGCTGGGAGGCAGTTGAACAGTCTCGGGCCCCTGACACTTATCGTATGGTCTCTTAACGTGCTAGTGACACCCCTGCTTTTCATTGGGGGGATGTTGCATCGTCTGCCAAGTCTTTTGCTTTCGTAGTGAGTGATTTTCGTGTGCAAGTTCGGTACTAGTCCCTCTAGGATTTTCCAGGTGTATATAATCATGTATCTCTCCCGCCTGCGTTCCAGGGAATACAGGTTCAGGAACCTCAAGCGCTCCCAGTAATTGAGGTGTTTTATCTCCGTTATGCGCGCCGTGAAAGTTCTCTGTACATTTTGTAGGTCAGCAATTTCACCTGCCTTGAAAGGTGCTGTTAGTGTGCAGCAATATTCCAGCCTAGATAGAACAAGTGACCTGAAGAATGTCATCACGGGCTTGACATCCCTAGTTTTGAAGGTTCTCATTATCCATCCTGTCATTTTTCTAGCAGATGCGATTGATACAATGTTATGGCTCTTGAAGGTGAGATCCTCCGACATGACCACTCCCAGGTCTTTGACGTTGGTGTTTCGCTCTATTTTTTGGCCAGAATTTGTTTTGTACTCTGATGACGATTTAATTTCCTCGTGTTTGCTGTATCTGAGTAATTGAAATTTCTCATCGTTAAACTTCATATTGTTTTCTGCAGCCCATTGAAATATTTGGTTGATGTCTGCCTGGAGCCTTGCAGTGTCTGCAATGGAAGACACTGTCATGCAGATTCGGGTGTCATCTGCAAAGGAAGACACGGTGCTGTGGCTGACATCCTTGTCTATGTCAGATATGAGGATGAGGAACAAGATGGGAGCAAGTACTGTGCCTTGTGGAACAGAGCTTTTCACCGTAGCTGCATCGGACTTTACTCTGTTGACGACTACTCTCTGTGTTCTGTTAGTGAGGAAATTATAGATCCATCGACCGACTTTTCCCGTTATTCCTTTAGCACGCATTTTGTGCGCTATTACACCATGGTCACACTTGTCGAAGGCTTTTGCAAAGTCTGTATATATTACATCTGCATTCTTTTTGTCTTCTAGTGCATCTAGGACCTTGTCGTAGTGATCCAATAGTTGAGACAGACAGGAGCGACCTGTTCTAAACCCATGTTGCCCTGGGTTGTGTAATTGATGGGTTTCTAGATGGGTGGCGATCTTGCTTCTTAGGACCCTTTCAAAGATTTTTATGATATGGGATGTTAGTGCTATCGGTCTGTAGTTCTTTGCTGTTGCTTTACTGCCCCCTTTGTGGAGTGGGGCTATGTCTGTTGTTTTTAGTAACTGTGGGACGACCCCCGTGTCCATGCTCCCTCTCCATAGGATGGTAAAAGCTCGTGATAGGGGCTTCTTGCAGTTCTTGATAAACACGGAGTTCCATGAGTCTGGCCCTGGGGCAGAGTGCATGGGCATGTCATTTATCGCCTGTTCGAAGTCATTTGGCGTCAGGATAACATTACATCAGATAGGCTTGTGTTAATCAAATTCTGTGGCTCTCTCATAAAAAAATCATTTTCATCTTCGACTCTCAGTCTGGTTAGCGGCTTGCTAAAAACTGAGTCATATTGGGACTTGAGTAGCTCACTCATTTCCTTGCTGTCATCTGTGTAGGACCCATCTTGTTTAAGTAGGGGCCCAATACTGGACGTTGTTCTCGACTTTGATTTGGCATAGGAGAAGAAATGCTTTGGGTTTCTTTCGATTTCATTTATGGCTTTTAGTTCTTCCCGCGATTCCTGACTCCTATAAGATTCCTTTATCTTAAGTTCGATGCTTGCTATTTCTCTGACCAGTGTCTCCCTACGCCTTTCAGATATATTGACCTCTTTTAGCCGCTCTGTTATTCTTTTCCGTCGCCTGTAAAGGGAGCGCCTGTCCCTTTCTATTTTACATCTACTCCTCTTTTTTCTTAGAGGAATAAGCCTTGTGCGTACATCGAGGCTTATTCCTCTAAGAAAAAGGAGGACAGTGCGGATGACAGTGTTCTGGTAGTGTCAGGTAAAGACCCACAAGATATAATTAATGTAATAACACTGGAATTGGAGTCCTGCATCAAATGGTTAGTAGACAACCAACTATTCTTACACCTCGGGAAAACGGAAGCCATACTCTTTGGCACGAAACATGGACTGAGAAGGGCAAATAATTTTTGTCTGGCGTAATGTGGAACCCTTCACTTCAGCTTCCTCAGTAAAATATCTGGGAATCCCCTTTGACCCATGAATGTCAGGAGAATTGATAGGGAACAGTGTAATAAAGAAAGCGAATGCCAGGCTGAAGTTCCTCTACAGACAAGCACAGTGTCTACCAACTGAGGCTCGCAGGACCCTATGTCTAGCCCTCATACAATGTCATGTAGATTACGCTTGCTCTTCGTGGTACTCTGCCTTAACAAAAAAAAATAAAAAAAATGAACACTAGACTGCAGATCACCCAGAACAAAATGGTAAGATTCATCCTGGACCTGGGTCCGAGAGAGCATGTAGGCCAGGATGAATTACAACAATTGGATATGTTGAATACTGAAGACAGAGTTAAGTTAAATCAAGTTCATAAAATTGCTCAGTGTCCAGAATATCTTGCTGAAATTTTGTCAAGGCTGGCAACCAAAGCAATCATAGTATACATGGAGAGGGTTTCGGGGGTCAACGCCATCCCCGGCCCGGTCTGAGACCAGGCCTCGTGGTGGATCATGGTCTTTTCAACCAGGCTGTTACTACTGGCTGCAAGCAAACTGACGTACAAACTGCAGTCTGGCTGGTCAGGTACTGACTGTAGGTGCCTATCCAGTGCCTTCTTGAAGACAGCCAGGGGTCTAGTGGTAATCCCCGTTATGTATGTTGGGAGGCAGATGAACAGTCTTGGGCCCCTGACACTTATTGTGTTGTCTCTCAATGTACTTGTGGCGCCCCTGCTTTTCATTAGGGGAATGTTGCATCTCCTGGCGAGTCTTTTGCTTTCATAGGGAGTGATTTTCGTGTGCAAGTTTGGTACTAGTCCCTCTAAAGATTTTCCAAGTGTATATTATCATTTATCTCTCTCGTCTGCGCTCCAGGGAATACAGATCAAGGGCCTTCGACCGTTCCCAGTAATTTAGGTGTCTTATCATACTTTTGTGTGCCGTGAAAAATTTTGTACACTCTTCAGGTCAGCAATTTCGCCTGCCTTGAAGGGGCAGTTATTGTGCAGCAGTATTCCAGCTTAGAGAGAACAAGCGATTTGAAGAGAATCATCATGGGCTTGGCGTCCCTAGTTTTGAAGGTTCTCATTATCCATCCTATCATTTTCCTAGCAGATGCAGTAGATACACTGTTGTGGTCTCTGAAGGCGAGATCCTCTGACATTATCACTCGCAGGTCCTTGACATTACTTTTTTGCTCTATTGTGTGGTTAGAATTTGTCGTATACCCTTATACAGTTTTAATTTCCTGAAGTGTTTCCATATCTGAGTAGCTGAAATTTCTCTTCATTAAACTTCATATTGTTTTGAGTGGCCCATTTGAAGATTTGGTTGATGTCCGCTTGGAGTCTTGCGGTGTCTGCGATGGAGGTCACTGTCCTGGCAATTCGGGTGTCATCAGCAAAGGAAGACAAGGAGCTATGGTTTACATCTCTGTCTATGTCAGATATGAGGATGAAGAATAGGACAGAAGCGAGTACTGTGCCTTATGGAACAGAGCTTTTCACCGTAGGTGCCTCAAACTTTATTCTATTATTCTTTGTGTTCTATTTGCCAAGAAGTTGTAGATCCATCTACCAACTTTTCCTGTTATTCCTTTATCACGCATTTTATGCACTATTAAACCGTGGACGCACTTGTCAAAGGCTTTCGTAAAGTCTGTATATACCACATCTGCATTTTGTTTATCCTCTATAACATCCAGGACCTCGTCATAGTGGTCAAGTAGCTGGGACAGGCAGGAGCGACCTGCTCTAAACCCATGTTGCCCTGGATTGTGTAATTGATGGGTATGTAGGTGGTTGGCGATCTTGCTTCTTAGAACCCTTTCAAAGATTTTTGTGATATGGGATGTTAGTGCTGTCGGTCTGTAGTTATTTGCAATTGCTTTACTGCCACCTTTGTAGAGTATGGCTATGTCTATTGTTTTAGTGAGTGTGGGATGACCCCTGTGTCCATGCTCTCTCTCCATAGAATGCTGAAGGCACGAGATAGGGGCCTCTTCCAGTTCTTAATGAACACAGAGTTCCATGAGTCTGGGCCTGGGGCAGAGTGCATGGGCATGTCATTTATTGCCTTTTCAAAGTCTCGTGGTGTTAGGATAATATCAGAGATTTTTTAGATTGACCAAATTTTGGGTCTCGGTCATAAGAATTCATTTAGATTGTCCACCCTTAGTCCGGGGAACGGCTCGTTGAACACTGAGTCGTACTGGGACTTTAGTATCTCATTCGTTTCTTTGCTGTCATCTGTGTATGTTCCATCTCACCTAAGAAGGGGTCCAATACTAAATGTTGTTTTAACCTAAGATTTGGCATAAGAGAAAAAGTATTTTTTTTTCAGTTTCATTTATGGCTTTTAGTTCTTCCCGAGATTCTTGTCTCCTTAAACTCAAGTTCAGTATTTGCTATTTCTCTGACCAGTGCCTCCCTTCTTATTTCAGATACATTGGCCCCTCTCAGCAGCTCTGTGATTCTTCGCCTTCGCCTGTATAGGGAGCGTCTCTGTCTTTCTAGTTTACATCTTCTTTTTCTTTTTCTTACTGGAATGTGGCTTGAGCAGACCTCAAGTGCCACAGTAATTTTTTCCAGGCAAAAGTTCGGATCTGTGTTGTTTAGGATATCTTCCCAGCTTGTTTCATTTAGGATAGGATTGTATGTTTTTGTTATTGAAGTTGAATTTTGTGAAGACACTCTCATGACTGATTACATTTTGCGGTCAGGAGCCCTGTGCAGTGTGCATACATGTCTGCACCTCTATTATGTTGTGATCTGAGTGTTTTGTCTTTGATACGGTTATATTTCTTATCAGATCGTCGTTGTTAGTGAAGATGAGGTCCAGCGTATTTTCTAGTCTTGTTGGCTCTAATATTTGCTGGTTTAAGAGTGAATTTGGTGCAGAGATTTAATAGCTCGTGTGTGTGTGAATTTTCATTTGAGCTGTCTCCTGGGGTGATCTCAGCTAGAATATTATTTGCTACATTCCTCCATTTTAGATGTCTCAAGTTGAAATCTCCCAGTAACAAGATGTTTGGGGCAGGAGTTGGGAGAATTTCCAAACAGTAGTTAATTTTCAAAAGCTGTTCATGGAGTTGCTGAGAAGTTGCATCTAGAGGCTTGTATACAACCACAATGACAAGGTTTTGGTTTTCCATTTTTAATGCCAAAATTTCAACTACATTATTTGAGGTGTTTAGTAGTTCTGAGCAAATGAGTGAATCTGACACAGGCCAACACCCCCTTATTGCCTGTTTAGTCTCTCGCATCTGAATAGGTTAGCCTGGGATCCATATTTTGTTGTCAAAATGGTCCTTTGGTACTACTCCTAGTGGTACTATGGGGAGAGAGCACAACTTTGTAGCACCCACAGTCATTGGCCAAACTTCAAACACTTTTTATTGTACAGCAATAAAGGAATAAAACAGATTGCCGCACATGTCAAAGCCAGTCATACCTGGAGTTTACCTGGAGAGAGTTTCGGGGGTCAACGCCCCCGCGGCCCGGTCTGTGACCAGGCCTCCTGGTGGATCAGCGCCTGATCAACCAGGCTGTTGCTGCTGGCTGCACGCAAACCAACATACGAGCCACAGCCCGGCTGATCCGGAACTGACTTTAGGTGCTTGTCCAGTGCCAGCTTGAAGACTGCCAGGGGTCTGTTGGTAATCCCCCTTATGTGTGCTGGGAGGCAGTTGAACAGTCTCGGGCCCCTGACACTTATTGTATGGTCTCTTAACGTGCTAGTGACACCCCTGCTTTTCATTGGGGGGATGGTGCATCGTCTGCCAAGTCTTTTGCTTTCGTAGTGAGTGATTTTCGTGTGCAAGTTCGGTACTAGTCCCTCTAGGATTTTCCAGGTGTATATAATCATGTATCTCTCCCTCCTGCGTTCCAGGGAATACAGGTTTAGGAACCTCAAGTGCTCCCAATAATTGAGGTGTTTTATCTCCGTTATGCGCGCCGTGAAAGTTCTCTGTACATTTTCTAGGTCGGCAATTTCACCTGCCTTGAAAGGTGCTGTTAGTGTGCAGCAATATTCCAGCCTAGATAGAACAAGTGACCTGAAGAGTGTCATCATGGGCTTGGCCT
Organism: Cherax quadricarinatus; assembly: GCF_038502225.1. Classification (NCBI taxonomy): domain Eukaryota; kingdom Metazoa; phylum Arthropoda; class Malacostraca; order Decapoda; family Parastacidae; genus Cherax; species Cherax quadricarinatus. The sequence goes on along the minus strand of NC_091370.1, from coordinate 7,530,574 downwards.
CCCTAGTTTTGAAGGTTCTCATTATCCATCCTGTCATTTTTCTAGCAGATGCGATTGATACAATGTTATGGTCCTTGAAGGTGAGATCCTCCGACATGATCACTCCCAGGTCTTTGACGTTGGTGTTTCGCTCTATTTTGTGGCCAGAATTTGTTTTGTACTCTGATGAAGATTTAATTTCCTCATGTTTACCATATCTGAGTAATTGAAATTTCTCATCGTTGAACTTCATATTGTTTTCTGCAGCCCACTGAAAGATTTGGTTGATGTCTGCCTGGAGCTTTGCAGTGTCTGCAATGGAAGACACTGTCATGCAGATTCGGGTGTCATCTGCAAAGGAAGACACGGTGCTGTGGCTGACATCCTTGTCTATGTCGGATATAAGGATGAGGAACAAGATGGGAGCGAGTACTGTGCCTTGTGGAACAGAGCTTTTCACCGTAGCTGCCTCGGACTTTACTCTGTTGACGACTACTCTCTGTGTTCTGTTAGTGAGGAAATTATAGATCCATCGACCGACTTTTCCTGTTATTCCTTTAGCACGCATTTTGTGCGCTATTACGCCATGGTCACACTTGTCGAAGCCTTTTGCAAAGTCTGTATATATTACATCTGCATTCTTTTTGTCTTCTAGTGCATTTAGGACCTTGTCGTAGTGGTCCAATAGTTGAGACAGACAGGAGCGACCTGTTCTAAACCCATGTTGCCCTGGGTTGTGTAACTGTTGGGTTTCTAGATGGGTGGTGATCTTGCTTCTTAGGACCCTTTCAAAGATTTTTATGATATGGGATGTTAGTGCTATTGGTCTGTAGTTCTTTGCTGTTGCTTTACTGCCCCCTTTGTGGAGTGGGGCTATGTCTGTTGTTTTTAGTAACTGTGGGACGACCCCCGTGTCCATGCTCCCTCTCCATAGGATGGAAAAGGCTCGTGATAGGGGCTTCTTGCAGTTCTTGATGAACACAGAGTTCCATGAGTCTGGCCCTGGGGCAGAGTGCATGGGCATGTCATTTATCGCCTGTTCGAAGTCATTTGGCGTCAGGATAACATCGGATAGGCTTGTGTTAATCAAATTTTGTGGCTCTCTCATAAAAAATTCATTTTGATCTTCGACTCTCAGTCTGGTTAGCGGCTTGCTAAAAACTGAGTCATATTGGGACTTGAGTAGCTCACTCATTTCCTTGCTGTCATCTGTGTAGGACCCATCTTGTTTAAGTAGGGGCCCAATACTGGACGTTGTTCTCGATTTTGATTTGGCATAGGAGAAGAAATACTTTGGGTTTCTTTCGATTTCATTTATGGCTTTTAATTCTTCCCGCGATTCCTGACTCTTAAAGGATTCTTTTAGCTTAAGTTCGATGCTTGCTATTTCTCTGACCAGTGTCTCCCTACACATTTCAGATATATTGACCTCTTTTAGCCGCTCTGTTATTCTTTTCCGTCGCCTGTAAAGGGAGCGCCTGTCTCTTTCTGTTTTACATCTACTCCTCCTTTTTCTTAGAGGAATAAGCCTTGTGCATACATCGAGTGCCACCGAGTTAATCTGTTCTAGGCATAAGTTGGGGTCTGTGTTGCTTAGTATATCTTCCCAGCTTATATCGGTTAGGACTTGGTTTACTTGGTCCCACTTTATGTTTTTGTTATTGAAGTTGAATTTGGTGAATGCTCCCTCGTGACTAATCTCATTATGTCGGTCTGGGGCTCCACGCATACATGACTGAACCTCAATTATGTTGTGATCTGAGTATATTGTTTTTGATATGGTGATATTTCTTATCAGATCATCATTGTTAGTGAAGATGAGGTCTAGTGTATTCTCCAGTCTAGTAGGCTCTATTATTTGCTGGTTTAAATTGAATTTTGTGCAGAGATTTAAAAGCTCGTGTGAGTGTGAGTTTTCATCAGAGCTGCCTCCTGGTGTTATTACTGCAACAATATTATTTGCTATATTCCTCCATTTTAGGTGCCTTAAGTTGAAATCCCCCAGGAGCAAGATGTTGGGTGCAGGAGCTGGAAGGTTTTCCAGACAGTGGTCAATTTTTAACAGCTGTTCCTGGAATTGCTGGGATGTTGCATCCGGAGGCTTGTAGACTATCACAATGACTAGGTTTTGGTTCTCGACCTTTACTGCTAAAACTTCCACTACATCATTGGAGGCATTTAGCAGTTCTGTGCAAACAAGTGACTCTGCAATGTACAGGCCAACCCCCCCTTTTGCCTGTTCACTCTGTCACATCTGTATAGGTTGTAACCTGGGATCCATATTTCGTTGTCCAAGTGATCCTTTATGTGGGTCTCAGTGAAAGCCGCGAACATTGCCTTTGCCTCTGCAAGCAGTCCACGGATGAAAGGTATTTTGTTGTTTGTTGCTGGCTTTAGACCCTGTATATTTGCAAAGAAGAATGTTATCGGACTGGTGGTATTGTTGGTACTGGGGGGGGATTTTTTTCCGGCATGAACCAGTTCAAGAAGAGTGCCAAAAGGTACCTAATGAATGTAGCGACAGAAAAGAAGAATGATTTTTTATTTTTTTTAGCTGACACACATGTAAATATAAATAATTCATTTTGCCTTATTCCTACTATATCTTCTTTATAGTATAATAATAAAATATTATCTTCTTTATAGTATAATAATGAGTTATTAAAAGAACAGCAATGGAAATGTCACTGTCTATCGTTTCTGGGTTATCCTAAGTTCTCTACACATGCTACTATGTAAGATAATCTATGTAACTGTATTTGTGTATACCTGAATATACTTACTTATCGGTTTAATTATAACCAGCTCCATTTTTCCCTGTGTATAATTCTGTAACAGCTTTGGCGGGAAGCCGGTTTCTAAACTCAGGTTAAGTTTGGGCATCTCGCTCTACTGGGGCTTGTCAAGGTGGTCTACCTGATTTAATTGGGAGCTTCTAGTTTTTATTTCTATTTACAAAGCATCTCATGTGACTGTTTTTTATTTCATCGCCCAGCTTTAGGCAGCATATATTCTCTGTACAGCGGGAAGGCGAGCGTGAGACCGTAAGGCAGTGTAAGCTGTCAGTGATCCTCTTATACTCAGCAGGAAGACTCTCCACCAGTACTTTTACCTTGTGTAGCTGTGTGGTCCACTGCTGCAGTACCAGTGACACCACTGTTGTACCCGTGATACCACTGCTGCAGTACTAGTGACACCACTGTTGTAGTACCCGTGATACCACTGCTGCAGTACTAGTGACACCACTGTTGTAGTACCCGTGATACCACTGCTGTAGTACCAGTGACACCACTTGTAGTACCCGTGATACCACTGCTGCAGTACTAGTGACACCACTGCTGTAGTACCAGTGACACCACTGCTGTAGTACCCGTGATACCACTGCTGCAGTACTAGTGACACCACTTGTAGTACCCGTGATACCACTGCTGCAGTACTAGTGACACCACTGCTGTAGTACCAGTGACACCACTGCTGTAGTACCTGTGATACCACTGCTGCTGATCAACAATGCCACCTCGGGTTCAACCAGGGGTAAGAATTTAGGCAGTAAGGTTCGTTGATCAGTAAGTAACTTTATTTAGGCACAGGTAACACACAAGTACAATTATTATAAATGTAAATTACCTAGGTAACCCCAAAAAAAGTCAGTGACTTGTATCCATTGGGGGTCCTGACGCTTGCGGGTTTAGCGCTTGGTTATGATTATAATAATTCATTGGGGGTTCGGTGAAAGGCTCTTGATCCAGGGAATTAGGCTTCTCCTGACCTTGTATTGAAGCTGACCTTGTATTGAAGCCTCCCATTCCCCGGGTATCGTATGACCCTTAAGGGTTTAGCGCTCCATGAATGTAGTCAAGATACATGGAATAAAAATTTTAATCTGGAGGGTTATTAACCCAGGATAATTGAGTAAAGTCGTCATTATTAGACCGGCTTTATTATTAATAGAGATGCCACACTGTTGGCTTTATCAATAATAGCTGTATGACCCTTGGGGGTTTAGTGCTTAGTTAATAATAATAATAATAATAATAATAATAATAATAATAATAATAATAATTTTATTTACTACAGGTACATGTACAAGGTATACAGTCCTAGCTGACATCAATGACATACTACTATATAGAAAACTGCTTGTTATGCTGAGCATTTTGGGCAAATTAGGCCAGGTTTCGACCCACACCAGTTGACTAACACCCAGGTACCCATTTTACTGATGGGTGAACATGGACAACAGGTGTAAAGAAACGCGCCCAATGTTTCTACCCTGGCTGGGAATCGAACCCAGACCCTCGCCTTGTGAAGCGAGTGCTTTAGCCACCAGTAATAAAGCTACCAAACTGTTGGCTTTATCAATAAAAAAGATGCCAGACTTTTGGCTTATCAATAATAAAGATACCAAACTGTTGGCTTTATTAATAATAAAAATGCCAAACTGTTGACTATCAATAATGAAGATACCAGACTGTTGGTTTTATCAATAATAGCTGTATGACCCTTGTGGGTTTAGTGCTTAGTTTTGATTATAATAATAATAATTTATTAGTAATACAGATGCCAAACTGTTGGCTTTATCAATAATAGAAATTCCAAACTGTTGACTTTATCAATAATGAAGATGCCAAACTGTTGGCTTTATCAATAAAAAAAATACCAGACTTGGCTTTATCAATAATAAAGATACTAAACTGTTGGCTTTATCAGTAATACAGATGCCAAACTGTTGACTTTATCAATAATAAAGATGTGAAACTTGACTTGATCAATCCTCTTCAAGGGGGGCTCCTTGGCGTGGTGAAGAGGCTCTTGGTCTGAGGAATTAGCCCTGTCGGTCTTCTTCCTCAGACCGAACCTAATTACCCCCCATTCTCCCCTCCCCTATCCCATCCTCCCCATCCTCCCCTTTTTCCATTCCTCCTCCTCCTCCTCACCCCTCCCTTTTGCCCTTCCTCTTTTTAGCCTTCGTGATTTCTTCCACAGGCGCGCTAGTTCCTAGGTAGGGGAAAGGACACCGGGGTCCATCCCATTCCGTTGAGGTTTCTTGGCGGTGGCGTAGTTTGCCGTGGAATCTGGATTGCCTAGGGATGTCCCGATCCCTCTCCGGTATCCCGGAGTAGCTTTGGGTGTCTTTTGGGCGACGGGTGTATCTCTGGAAGCCACCTTTCGGATTCCGGGGGTGGTGGCTGAAGGAGGTATGCTTTGTGGCGGATATCCGGCCGCCCTCTCTTTTGTCCACCGAGGTAGCTCGGCAGATGTGAGGTTGCTATCCCAGATTGCTGGTTTACTGGCATGAAGGGTAGGGTATGGCACGGGTTCCATGCTGCATCTGCGCTACTAGCGGTGTCGAGTCCTCTTGGGCGCGGAGGGAGATTTCTGGCCCTTTCATTCCTCCTAGGAACTATCCCTCCCCGGTCCCCCCTTTTTTTTTCTTTTTTTTCTTTTTATTTTCTTTTCTTCTTTCTTTTTTTTTCTTAAAAACAAAAAGAAAGAAGTAACCTAACCATGGCAGCCCTAGTCCATGAACCTGGTACCCCCGGGCCCCTTCTTGATACCGCACCCCGTTCTGACCCCGCCTCGTCTTTGGACCACTCTTCAGACATTCCTCATGCCTCTGTACCTATTGCCGGTGCTGTTTCCTCACCCGCTTCAGGTACTGAGGCCTCGACTGACTCCTTCGATTTATCAGACCTTCGCTCTCCTCTGACTATGCTTCCGGCCTCTCCCTCTACGGTGCGGCAATTTTCAAATCGCCGACCCGTTCCACGTCGGACCAACTCTGGTCCCACACCTAAACGTCAACGACAATTACCTGCTGATGATACTTCTCCACCTTCACCTTCTCGTTCTTCTCAGAAACGATCGACACGTCCTTCACTACCTTTCCACGCTCAGTTTCAGACTGAACAGTGGACTAAATTCTTCACTTTACGACCAACTTCCTCTACTGCCTATCTTTCTGACCATAGTATTGGCAAGGCACTCCTACGCCATGTTGGTAAAGATATTTCTTTTCATGCTCTTAAGAGCGGTACGCGCATCATTACCGTACAGAATGCTACCCAGGCTCGTGAGCTCTCTCGTCTTTCCCATATAGATACTGTTCCTGTCACCCTTGAAAAACATCATTCCCTCAATTCTTGTAGTGGTACCGTTATTCTGCCCCATACCATAGTTCAACAAAATTTCCAGACATGTGGCACCGACATTCTAGAACAGCTGGAACTCCAAGATCTCCCAATCCTCAAGGTAGACACTTACGTTCTTCCTGCCCGTGGGCGGAGACGATACCCTAGCAATGTGGCTCGTTTAACTTTTGACAGCCGAGAACTCCCATCCTCCGTTTATATAGCAGGACATCGGTTACAAGTTCGAAAGGTGATCCCTACACCACAACAGTGTAGAAATTGCTGGCGATTTGGCCATCCAGCGAAATATTGCAGATCTATCGCCGAATGCCCAGTCTGTGGTGCCGATGACCATTCTAATACGTCTTGCAATCGATCTCCCTCTTGCCTTAACTGTCATGAGGCTCACCCTTCGTACTCTCGCCGTTGTCAGGTCTATTTAAACGAGCGGGAAATCCGTTACCTCAAAGAGACAGAAGGTCTCCCTTATGCCATGGCAGTTTCTCATCTCCGCCTCCAAGGGAGACTCCCACGTGTTTCTTATTCCCGTGTTTCAAAACGTCCCCCCACTTCTGGTATCCCATCTTCTACACCCACCTCTGTGGTTACCTCTCCCATAATCACTCCTGTATCTAATCCTTTTGCTGTCCTCGGCTCAGACGTCCCTACTTCAACGCCTCAGTCTAATCTCGCTTCTTCGAGTTCTCTCTTACAAGCCTCAGTATCGACGAGACCTCGTACGACACCTCTTCCCAATCGTCCCTCTACTTCTCAAAAGTCAAAAAAAGGTCCGGTAACACCTCCTACCCATCTTCCACCTCCTCATTTTACCCTCCCTGTCTCTGTCCCTAGTTCTTCCCCTCTCACTGGCTCAGTTACAAGTGCAGAGGTTCACCCTCCTCCTCGTAATGTACCTTCCTCCCCTGTTCCCTCCCAAGTTTCTTCCTCTTCTGCCACCTCCCAGGTTCCTGTCTCTTCTGTCCCCTGCCACGCTTCTCCAGTTCCCTCCACCCTTTCGCCCCCCCCTACCTTGGTACAGTCCAATACAGTTCCAATCTTTACTCATCCTCCCCCTACCATTCCCAATATTGTCTCCCATACGACATCTCTGAATTCCGAAACACTTGAAGCAATCTCTGAATATATTGCAGAGACCAAACCATCAATGGACACTGATCCACCTTCCGCTCTTTCTCTCTCCTCTGCTCCATCTGCGCAACTCCTTTCTTCACAGCGCACCGTTCCTTCGCTGCTTGAACATTTTCCACTGCCTCCGCATGTGGACTTTTCTAACCCTTCTAGTCCGTAGGAACCCTTACCTGCGGATTTCAAGTATCTTTATCATTGCCAATCATGGCCTTTTTACAGTGGAATATACGCGGCCTCAGGGGTAATCGGGGTGAGCTTCAGATGTTACTCTCCCAGTTTGCCCCTGTTGGTGTTTGCTTACAGGAACCAAAATTACACTCTGCTGTTATTTCTCACATCTCAGGCTATAATTTATTGTATTCTTCAGATCCTTTTCCTGATGGGACCTTTAATGAAAGTGCCCTTCTTCTCCGCACTGATATTCCGTACCATCAGCTATTTATTCATACTTCGCTGCATTACACAGCAGCCCGTATCCACTTACATAGGTGGTATACACTCTGTTCTTTATATCTCTCTCCTTCTCGGGCATTATCTATTCCGGATTTTGCCTTCCTTGTTTCGTCATTACCGCCACCGATTCTGTTACTTGGTGATTTTAATGCCCACCATTTCCTCTGGGGAGGGTCTCGCTGTGATTCCCGTGGAATTCAGTTAGAGGCTTTTCTTGCCACCCACCCCCTCCATGTTTTAAATACAGGTACTCACACCCATTTTGATCCTCGGACTCATACTCTCTCTTGCATCGATCTCTCAGTTTGCTCTTCCTCCGCCGCATTAGACTTTACTTGGTCTGTTCTCCCGGACTTACATGACAGTGATCATTTCCCAATCATTCTTACTTCCCCTTCATATTCGCCACCTCTTCGCACCCCACGCTGGCAATTTAATCGGGCAAATTGGAACCTTTACTCACACCTGACTGTTTTTAAAGAGGTTCCTTCTTCGTCCTCCATCGATGAGCTTTTACACCTCTTCTCGTCCTCCGTTTTCACCGCAGCTTCTCATTCTATACCCCAAACTTCGGGCAGGCATTCTCAGAAATGCGTGCCTTGGTGGTCTCCTGCTTGTGCTCGTGCAGTACGTTTGAAGCGCGCTGCATGGGGCAGGTACCGGTACAATAGAACCACAGAGCGACTCCTTGATTTTAAACAGAAGCGTGCGATCGCTCGCCGTGTCATCCGTGACGCTAAACGCACTTGCTGGCGAGATTATGTCTCCACCATCACCTCTGCTTCCTCTATGAGTGCAGTCTGGAAAAAAGTACGAAAACTGAGTGGTAAATATTCTCCTGACCCGGCTCCTGTTCTGCGGGTTGCCGGTGTTGATATAGCAAACCCACTAGATGTTGCCAATGAAATTGGCAATCATCTGGTCCGTATTTCTCAGGGACTCCATCTATGCCCCTCATTTCTTTCCTCAAAGTCTGCCAGAGAGTTAGCACCCTTGGACTTTTCTTCTCTCAGAGAAGAACAGTATAATGTGCCTTTTACACTTCAAGAACTGGAGGCAACACTCTCAGCTTGTCGACCATCGGCAGCTGGGCCCGACGACATTCATATTCGTATGCTACAACATTTACATCAGTCAGCCCTTGCAGTCCTATTACGCCTTTACAATCTTATTTGGTCACAAGGAGTTCTTCCACAGCTGTGGAAATCCGCCATTGTTCTCCCTTTCCGCAAACCAGGCACTACGGGACATGAAACCTCCCACTATCGTCCCATTGCTCTTACCAGTGCAGTTTGCAAAGTAATGGAACGTCTAGTAAATAGACGTTTAGTGTGGTATTTAGAGACACACAACAGTCTCTCCACTCGTCAATATGGCTTTCGTAAGGGACGTTCTACCATAGACCCCTTACTGCGCTTGGATACGTATGTTCGTAATGCCTTTGCGAATAACCACTCAGTTATTGCCATATTTTTTGACCTTGAGAAGGCATATGACACAACTTGGAGGTATAATATTTTAGCCCAAGCCCACTCCTTAGGCCTTCGAGGCAATCTACCATCCTTCCTTAAGAACTTTTTAACTGACAGGCATTTCCGTGTTCGGGTTAATAATGTGCTCTCCCCGGACTTTGTCCAAGCTGAAGGTGTCCCTCAGGGATGTGTTCTGAGCACAACACTTATTAATGATTTGCTATTAATGATTTGGCCTCTAGTCTTCCATCAAATATTTGGTCATCACTCTATGTTGATGACTTCGCTATTGCCTGTGCAGGCGCTGACTGTCACCTCCTTACAGTTTCTCTCCAGCATGCAGTCGACCGTGTTTCCAATTGGGCCACCACACATGGGTTTAAATTTTCCAGCACTAAAACCCACCAAATCACTTTCACTAGACGCTCTGTCATCTCTGATCATCCTTTGTACCTCTATGGCTCACGTATCCCTGAACGTGATACAGTCAAGTTTCTGGGCCTCCTCTTTGATCGTAGGTTATCCTGGAAACCTCACATTACCTCTCTGAAGGCAACTTGTCACAGCCGGCTGAACCTTCTTAAAACCCTTGCTCATCTTTCGTGGGGAGCTGATCGTCGAACCCTCCTTCACCTACATTCCACCCTTATTTTATCGAAACTTGATTATGGTGACCAGATCTATTCAGCGGCATCTCCTGCTACTCTCTCTAGCCTTAACCCCATTCATCACCAAGGATTACGTTTATGCCTTGGTGCTTTTCGCTCTTCCCCTGTCGAAAGCCTCTATGCAGAAGCGAACGTTCCATCCTTATCCGATCGCCGTGATGCCCATTGCCTGCGCTACTATGTACGCTCTCATGATCTCCGCAATCCTTCCATTTATAGAATGGTCACTGATATTAGTAGACATTCTTTATTTGTTCGCCGCCCCTGCTTACTCCGTCCCTTCTCTCTTCGCCTTCATTCGCTCTTGTCTTCTCTTCAACTACCACCTTTCTATGTACATGTAGCATCTCACTTTTCCCTACCCCCCTGGGAAGTTCCAGCTGTTCGAGTCTGTTCTTTCTCCCTCCCTTGCTCGAAAGCCCAACTGTCTACGGTCGCTTCCCGCTCTCTTTTTCTTGACCACTTTCACTCTCATTCTCATGCCATTGCTGTGTACACAGATGGCTCTAAGTCTTCTGACGGCGTAGGATTCGCAGCAGTGTTTCCGGACAGCGTCGTACAAGGGCATTTACTATCTTCAGCTAGTATTTTTACTGCTGAATTATATGCCATCCTTACAGCACTTATCCGTATTGCATCTATGCCTGTGTCATCATTTGTGGTTGTCTCAGACTCCCTTAGTGCTTTACAGGCTATACAAAAATTTGATACACCTCACCCCTTAGTCCTCCGTATCCAACTTTGGCTACGCCGCATCTTTACTAAGCATAAAGATATTGTTTTTTGTTGGGTCCCTGGTCATGTTGACGTGCAGGGCAATGAACAGGCAGACACTGCTGCGCGGTCAGCAGTACATGACCTACCAGTTTCTTATAGAGGTATTCCATGTACGGACTATTTTGCTGTAATATCTTCCCACCTTCACACCCGTTGGCAACAACGTTGGTCTACTATGCTCGGCAACAAACTTCAGTCTATTAAACCGAGTATAGGTTACTGGCCGTCTTCTTATCACCAGTGTCGAGGTTGGGAGACTACTCTCTCCCGTCTTCGCATTGGCCATACTCGTCTTACTCATGGATATCTCATGGAGAGGCGTCTTGCTCCTCTCTGTGAGAATTGCCAAGCTCCATTATCAGTCAGCCACATTCTGTTGGACTGCCCACTTTATCAACGAGCACGCAGAATTTACCTCTGTCGTCGTCTTCGCCCCGCTGCTCTCTCTTTACCTTCCCTTCTCGCTGATGGACCCACCTTTCATCCGGACTCTCTCATTGACTTTTTGACAACGACTGACTTACTTCACAAATTCTGATACTTTCAGCCCTTTCTACTTGTATCTCTTGCTACCCTCTACCCCCGTACTAACCCCTGCCCCGCTGTTTTCTGTAACCTGCTGATCATCCCCCCTCCCTTCTGCCATCCAATTCCCTTGCTTCCTTCCCTACCCTGCAGCGCTGTATAGCCCTTGTGGCTTAGCGCTTCTTTTTGATTATAATAATAATTGACTTGATCAATAATAAAGATGCCAAACTGTTGGTTTTATCAGTAATAAAGATACCAGACTGTTGACTTTATTAATAATAAACATACCAAACTGTTGCACATGTTTCTTACTCATTTGTTTGTCAGTATTGTATAGCATTTTTATAATTATACTGTTGATCATATTTCCATCATGGTTTTATAATCCTCTCCCTCAGGATGTCCTCCCCATACTTTATTTATTTCATTCAAATTCAAAGTTTATTCTCTATAAGGATTACAATGCTGAGTTTACAGAAATTTGGTTATTGTGTGGTTTACATGTTGTAAAATAGTGATTACAGAGTGTACCACTAGAACGCTTAGCATGGCTAGGCATTTCGGGCAGACTTAGTTTTATTCTTAATTGTAAAATATTACAAATTATGAGGTAAGTTGGTATTATGGCTAAGTGACTAAATACTAGTTTGTGAGTTTAGCAATGTGAATGCTTTTGTTTTGGCACAGTACATAGTTTCAGTATTGGAATATCACAGGATTCATTATTTTAAGATTGAGATTAATATTTCTGTTTATGGTCAAATGAGTGAGTGAGTGTAAGTGTGAACCACCAGGTGGTATTCGTGTAGTTAGTTGACGGGGTGTATCAGGGAGATAAGATGTTTTCTAATGGTAGTTTTGAAGGTGATGAATGTGTCTGCAGTTCTAGAGTTCTCAGGTAGGGTATTCCAGATTTTAGGGCCTTTGACATACATTGAATTTTTGTAAAGGTGCTGAACCTAAAATAGTCATGTGCTTCGGTGACTGAGACAGAGTTGATCCAAGGAAGGGAAGGGGAGGGGTAGGTCCAATTCTTTGAATCGAGTTCTTCACCTACATCAAGGCATCTTCCTTGCGACCCAAAAATGGCCAGAAGTCAGTGTTGAGATTAGATTCTTGGATTTCATCTTAAATAATGGTTATGTAAATTCTCCTGCATTAAGTGAGTGGTACACAATGGACATAGTAAGATTAGATAATAGTGAACAAAAAGGCACAGTACCAAGCCTGGAACAGTACACAAATAACCCACACATAGGAGAAAGAAACTTACGACAATGTTTCAATCTGACCATTGACTAGTAATATTAGACTACTGCCCCTTGGCATATTTAAGCCATTACTTAGTCTGAACTGTACAGTACTATTAAGTTGGTTTTACAGTAGAGAGATTGTGTTATTATGCAAATGGTAAAAAAGTGTAATGTACATCATAACTGAATTAACCTAGAAAAAAGGAGTAAGTTTAAGTTAATAATAATAATAATAATAATAATTATCTTTATTTCTACAAGTACATGTACAAGGTATAGAGGCATAGCTGACATCAATAACATACTACTATATAGAAAGCCACTTGTTATGCAAAGGATTTCGGGGAAATTAGGTCAGTTTTGTCCTAGGATGTGACCCATAACAGTCGACTAACACCCAGGTACCCATTTTACTGATGGGTGACTATGGACAACAGGTGTAAGGAAACACACCCAGTGTTTCTGCCCTTGCTGGAAATTGAACCCAGACCCTCAGTATGTGAAGTGAGAACTTTGGCAGCCAGGCTACAAGTTAGGTTAGGATTGGTTACATTATGTTAGGGTTTGTTATCAAAAAATAATTGTGCATGAATGGTATAGAATACCAACAAGCTGAAAATTAGACACGTGCAACATCTGGGTATCTTTATTGTAGACATTTCGCCATATAGTGGTTTTATCAGTACAAATTCAAGGCTATAACTGGAAGACAAGAACTACTGTATGTACAAAAGATGAGGTAATCAGTCCCTCAGCCTTGGAATTGGTGTGAAGAGCAAGACTACGGTGCTCTTCACGCCAATTCCAAGGCTGAGGGAATGCATACCTCATTTTTTGTATGTAGTTCTTGTCTGCCAGTTATGTCCTTGAATTTATATTGATAAAACCACTGGATAGTGAAACATCTACAGTAAAGATACCCAGATGTTGCACATGTCTAATTTTCAAAAAGTAGTTGTAATTATCTTCACACTAAATATAATGTAATATTAAACAATGTACAGCTATATTTGTTATTGATACAGTCATCTAACACCCAGGTATCTAATTAGTGCTAGCTGAACAGGGTAGTTCAAGAGAGGTTTCTTGATATTGGTGAAGGGGGTTTCTAATCCAAGGAATTGGACCTGCTCTCCTCTTCCCTTGATCAAACTTGAATGCCTCCCATTTTCCCAGGTACTATATTCCCTATGAGTTTAACATTTCCCCATGAATGTAATAATAATAATAATAATAATAGGTGAACATGGACAACAAACAGAGTTTATTTCAATTTATTTTACAATAAAGCTATAAATTGAAGGCCATTAGTATGCACAGCATTTTGGGTAAAAGGTGCAAAAAATCATGCCCAACGTTGCCACTCATTCTGGGACTGAATCCTATCTTTCAGTTGTGAGCTGAGGCTGCTACCATTTTAGCCCTGAGCAAGCAAGTTTGGAGTAAATAAAACAAATGAAACAGAATTTCTGCAGTTATTATCATGTTTTGAAGAAAAGAAGATTTTGTTCCAATTATTAACCTGAAGTAACAAAATAATGCAATGTCATTTTGCCTTATTCCAATTAGGGTCCATTGGTCCTCTTCCCTGGGATGCCACCCACAGCAGTCTGCTAGGAACATAAGCTTATTTAGACCTCATAAATAATTTCAAATGGGTGTATATACTGTAGCAAATTATTTAGAACTGAAACTAGGATAACTCACTAAGATAATTTAATTACATTATATTGTAATTTCATAAACTAGCACCACTCATCCTTTACATTGTCTTGAACTTGTTCCTTAATTGTTGTCTCAACTTCGTTAATATCTTGTACTAGACCCACTTAAAAAAAAACTATAGTCTTAATACTAGTCTAAGCTTTCCCAAAATGCTGGTAATTCTATGGGCTTTCAAAGTATTGTATATTGTGCAATAACTTGCAATGCATTTGACTTTGAAGAGGCTACTGTTAGCAACAAAGAAAAACCTTGCAATTTAGTAATACACAATGAGTGCCAAATTAGACATACTGTACTGCATCACACCTTGCAGTCTTGAATACAGTAACTGGAAATTATTCTTATTTGAGCCACAAGACATGCTGTAATCTAGAAGGTATTGCATTGAAATAAATGCTATACATGTATAAATATATTTTATTCTGATCATGGGGTGCCACTGGAAATAGGAAAAGCCTTAACAACAGAGATTAACTCAAAACTCCATAAGTTTTTGAAATCTTCCAGTATTCTAAATTTGTACAATAATGTATGTACCAAGTAATGTTGCACCATGCTATACAGTGCAACTATGATTTTCAGTAATATGGTTAATTTTACACTCTTGCAAATTTTGTTGAGTAAGAGATTAAACTACTGCATATACTGTATTTTAAATTGTATATAACAGTTAAAAATAATTAAAAATTTTGATGATTTCTAGGAGGGCATTGTAGTGGTAATGGATGTTGGCCCTGGTGTTCGAGCAGGTGTTGATGCAACATTCTTCTCCCAGTCCAAGAAATGTTTAATAAATATTTTACAACGAAAGGTAATTACTTTTATATACAGTATGTAAGTGTGTGTTTAGCTTTAGAGTGAATAAAGATGAGTGATTTTTTTGAGGTTTGATGTTCTGTTTGAGCACGAGCAATGTAACACTGACGAAAGTAGGGAAACCGGACAGCAGGACATGAGCACTAGATGGATGAAATACAGTTACTGCACCCAGAAGGATTGGTGGGGATGTTGTGGTTTGGAAGGTTATTGGAATTGTGATATTCAAGTATGTACTTATTGCAAGACAGCTATTGCATGAATGGAGGTGAATGTGTCCTCCTCTGGGTAGTACCTTTTTTTATTTTAGATGAATGGTTTGAGATGGCATAGATTTATTGAATACACAGTACATTACATATAAAATTAAAAACTTTTGCGTTGATTTTATTATAACAAATTAAAAATCTATAGATGTTTGCTGAGAAGTGTCGAGACCTGGTTGGCATAGTACTGTTTGGTACTAATGGCACAAACAACAACTTAGCAAGTGCTGACCAATATCAGCACATCACAGGTGAGGCATTAGCATCAGTATTCTTTCAACTGGTATCTTCACATTATTGTTACATATTTTGCTTTCTGCTTAAAATATTGCAGTAAACCGTAACAAAATGAAACTAAATAATTAAAAGGCACAATATGGTACTATCCATTGATAACAAGAGACTATTAACCACTAGAACTGTCCTATTAAGCACTCAGAAGTCAGTAATTTGGGTACTTTTACTATACAGTATTTTCAACATATAGCAATTTAAAAATAGTCCAAAGCAAACATTTCAGCCACTAAAGCAATCTTCCCTCTAGGATTTTCTTCATGCTGAGCAAACCTGTTGCACAGATCCATTCTCTTATGTCTAGGCCAAAATCTGCTGCTTACAGCAAATTTGATCTACATGAGTAATACGTACTGACCAAAACCACATAGATTTATGTGACTGACATTGAAAGGGCAAATTTCTTGAAATGGCAGAGGACATTTCGAGGGAAGGGGGTGCCTTAACCCTTTGACTGTCGCAACCCCCAATCCTGAGGTGTCTCCTGTTGTCGCAAAATTTAAAAAAAAAAAAATTATTTTTTCGTATGAAATGATAGAGAATCTTTTCCCGATTGTAATGACACCAAAAAAACGAAATTTGATGGAAAACTGACGAAATTATGCTCTCGCGAAGTTAGCGACCTCGGCGCTGTTTACAAATCGGCGATTTCGCCCACTTTGAGCCCTATTTTCGGCTAATTCCATTGTTCCAGTCGCCCAAACTCATAGCTAGTTCTTTAGAACTCCATTTTTTCTATCGATTGAGTACAAGAAATTGCCCATTTACCAATTTCAACTACCTAATAATGTGGTCAGAAATTTGCAATTTGGCCAATTTCACGAAAACTAAAAATATGACAATTTCAAAATAAGGTCCAGAATGAACAATGCAGACATTTCTGGCTCTAAAATAACATTTTCTTTGCTCATCAGTCATCTCTCCAGGCCCCTCTGATATTACTCTTGCTTTCTATTTTGAATTTTTATTCAAACAAAAAATAGAAGACTTACTATTATGCAGACTACTGCAATACTGTAATAATTGTATAAATAACATCAACCCATTCATGACTGCATATTAGAATGGCTAGTTGGACATTTATTGGACAATGGCATCATTTGTTTACTTTTGAACATTGGCAAAAATCAAACATTTCCCCTACTTTGAGCTCCATTTCTAGGTTCCTTTTATAGGAAAATCAATCAAAATCACCTCTATTTCTATAATATGTTTTCCATTCTATCAAATGAGACCAAGAAAATGAGAATACAACCATAAATACTATAAGAAAATAGACCACAAAGTCGGCATTTTAATTAAAAAAAAACAACGGTCGGAGTTTTTTTTTTCTCATTATGCACTGCGTGCTCCAGGATTTTTTTTATATGGTGCACACTGACCACACAGACCCATTCTCTCACATGTGGGCCTACCAGCTTTCTCCTGCTTGATTTGAAGCCGCTAGAATTTATGAGTATATATACGTCAAACACTGTACCTCGTAAGACGTATATATACGGCCGCGACAGTCAAAGGGTTAATGCTGTGAAAGGTACTTGATCTGTGGAATTGGAGCTACCTTTCCTTTCCTTTCCTTGGACCATACCTAATTACCTCACATTCTTTAGCCACTGAATGACCCTTATGGGTTTAGCACTTCCCTATGAATGTAATGCATATAATAATATAAGGAAGCTCATAAATGTGATTGCACATACAGTGGAACCTTGGTACTTGAACAGCTCCGTACTTGAACAATTCCGTATTTGAATGCCTTAGTAAAACACTTGGTAGTTGACTGTTTGCTTGGCACTTGACCAAACAAATACGACCTGCCAGAACTTTGCTGTAAACTATTTCATTTTTCTTCGCATTTTTTTTGTTTTTTTTTTTATTTGTATAAATGTCACCATGGGGCCTAAGAGGGTTAGTGATAACAGCCAACCAAAAAGAAAATTGGTTGGGAAAAATTTGTCTTCTCCTCAAACTGATTGGCACTCGAACAGCCATCTTGAATCAATTAAGTTCAAGTACTGAGGTTCCACTGTATCAGATTGCTTGTGCTTATCTAAATTAACAGGACTGCAGGTTTGTGTGTGAGTATGCATACAGTAACCCAAACAAACAGTGTGTGTGATACAGCATTTTTTGTTCATATTTTATATTCATGTAACTTTTAATTGTGATGTAAAGAGAAAAGATTTAATAGCAATGAGACCAAATTCAAGGAAAGCAGAATGGATAAATAGTGAGGTAGTGAAAAAGGCACCATGTTTGTAGGGAAACCTTTAGTATGACTTTTTGTCCAAGACTGGACTTCTTGAAGTTCTGTCCAGATTGAAACCTTGTAACAAAGGTTTCTCTTGCAACTAGTGTTTTTCTCACTACTCAGATCAAGGTACAGTGGAACCTCAGCTTATGAGTTTAATCCGTTCTGTGACCTTGCTTGTATTCATATCTGCTCGTATGCTGAGTCAATTTTCCTCATTTAAATTAATTGAAATGCCATTAATCTGTTCTTGCGGAATTCTTGCTCTCAGGAGGTATGACAAAATACACTTCAATATAATGTTAATATCAACTCTACGGCTTATTTATCTATCACAGTTCATCTAATGTGACATAATAAACAATATATAATTAACATAGAAACATGATACAGTAAACTCTAGAATGAATAAAATAGGCCATAATATGGTGAGTGGTGATGGTGGCATCCATTCCCTCTCCTGTTGATATATCTTCCCATGCTTTTATTATAAGAGAAAATGGAGTGTTTGTGAGGCTAATTATACTAGTTTCATAAATAAGTTTCATAAATAAGAAATATTGTATAAAAACATAATAGAGAATGTAAAGAAATACAAATTTTTTATAAAGTGTACGTATGCTGGCGGAGGTGGAGGTGGAGAGTGGAAGATAGGCTACTTGCTACTAGCTCCTACTGCTACCATATATCTCGCATGTTTATCTATGGTTTCATGCTGTAATTCCATGGACATCATCCTCTTTTTCTTCTCAGCACTGTCCTTTGCACTTACTTTCTTAGGACCTATGGTTAGAAAAAAGAAATTTGGCAATAATAACATGAGAAATGCTTCCACAGCGACATAAACACATTGCACAGCTCAGCTGATGTTGTGGCGTTGACTGTGCCACCTAGTGGCTATGTTCTGAAACTTGCTTATTATTATTATTATTAAGTTAGGGAACTGGGGCACAGATCCAATTCTCTAGATCAAGAACCCCCTCACCAGCATCAAGAAACCTCCCTTGAGGGGGAAGCTTGCATCCTGAATTTTTGCTCATATCCAGAAACAAAAAATCAACCGAGCGACTGCTTGTATCCTGAAAAACTCATATGGCGGGGCACTCGAATAGAATATATAACTAATCCAGAGTTTATATTGTGAACGTGATGTTACATGGCCGAAGAGAGTTTTCTAGCAAGATATTTACAGGATTATCCCCATAATATAAATGACTCTTGGTACAGTACAGTACTGGCTTCTATATATGTACTCCTGCTCCACATAGAAAATCGTATATGCCAGGACTGATTTTATAACCTTGAATTTATATATTCAGATTTATTTAAATACAAGTAAGCTCTTTTCAAGCTATTCTATATATTCTCATTTTGCAAATGAGACTGAAAAAGAGCATTCAGACTGGAATAACATGTATTTCAAAGGCCTTTTCATGTTCTGTTCAGCTTTGGATGCATTTTTTCAATGACATTTACAAAAAAGCATGCTGGAAGAGATTTATGAAAGAGCTGACTGTAAAGTATTTGCTCATTACTGTATTCACATTGTAGATTAATAACCTACCATTTATTATGGGTTATTTGTAAATTAATGTATGTTATGGGGCCAAATGTCCCCTCAACAGTTTTGCGGGAGCTACGCACAGTGGACTGGGAGCTGATAAATGAAGTTGAAAATCTCCCTTATGGAAATTCTACAGGAGACTGGGTAGATGCCTTGGTGGTTGGTATGGATCTTTTACATGATCCAGAGTGAGTATGATAATTAACTAAATTTTTGTAATAATGTTAATTAATTTCTTTTGATTACATATTTGCTGTTAGAATCTTCACCTATGTGTATGGTACATTCACAATTATGCGCCTGCTTAGTGCAGAAACATACACATCAAAGTAAGCTCCTTTACTAGATGTTGTTTCACCTTAAACAGGGTTTTATCAGGTCTTGATAAAGCTCAGTTTAGGGTAGAACATCATACAATAAAATGACTGCTATGTTGGCTTTATATTTCTAGTTTGTTGGCTAATTGCCATTTGTTACATAGTGTTGAGGAAAGACAGTAAGCCTTTCCAGTAAGCCCTTCTTATTTGGTTCCATAAACTGTAAGATCATAGGATGGCTGTGAAGTTATCAAGAATGAAGGGATCCTTGAATGTAAGGTTCTTTCTGGCCAGGTGCATCTTAACTACTGAAATAAAATAAGACTTGAACCATTTAACACACAGGGCCTCAGTTATCCATACTGTCTTGTTAGACCACCTGATAATTAGCAGGTTGTTGTTTGTCTTACTTTTTTTTAGCACATTGGGATTCTTTATATTACAAATAAGCATACACATGCACAATATCTGCATTGATACCTGATGCAAATTTTGCTTTCTAATGTATTTTTAGTACTAATATTTCACACATTAGCTGATTCTTTAGTGCTTTATAGTGCATAATATTGAGATTTTTTTCCTGTGCTATAAACTTTTTGGTTGCACTTTCTGAGTTTGTTTAGGAATCAAATTGCCCAAAGTGAAGTTTCATTGTAGAAGTGTTTACTATAAATGATGAGGTGTCCTCTCATGTTGGCAGTACAGTAGAGTGTAGTACTTTTCCCAGGCTTTTTTTGCACTGCAGCACCACACTACCTTTCTTATAGATATTGTTTCCTACAATTTACCATGTCTGAAGGCAATGTGTGGTGTGAATATAATGCAGAGAATTCGTAGTTTGGAAGTTAGGAGGAGGTGCGGGATTACCAAAACTGTTGTCCAGAGGGCTGAGGAAGGGTTGTTGAGGTGGTTCGGACATGTAGAGAGAATGGAGCGAAACAGAGTGATTTCAAGAGTGTATCAGTCTGTAGTGGAAGGAAGGCGGTGTAGGGGTCGGCCTAGGAAAGGTTGGAGGGAGGGGGTAAAGGAGGTTTTGTGTGCGAGGGGCTTGGACTTCCAGCAGGCATGTGTGAGCATGTTTGATAGGAGTGAATGGAGACAAATGGTTTTTAATACTTGACGTGCTGTTGGAGTGTGAGCAAAGTAACATTTATGAAGGGGTTCAGGGAAACCGGCAGGCCGGACTTGAGTCCTAGAGATGGGAAGTACAGTGCCTGCACTCTGAAGGAGGGGTGTGAATGTTGCAGTTTAAAAACTGTAGTGTAAAGCACCCTTCTGGCAAGACAGTGATGGAGTAAATGATGGTGAAAGTTCTTCTTTTTTGGGCCACCCTGCCTTGGTGGGAATCGGCCAGTGTGATAATAAATAAAAATAATTTACCTTTTAAGGTTTTATATGGAATGATTTGAAACTCTGTATCATTTATTTCTGCTCCTAAATGCGACTGGCTTTTTAGAGGGATCACAGGATTACAGAGAAGGCCACAATTAGATATCAAAGGTTATACTGCCTAAGAGTTTCTTACATTTACTGCGACTATTGGTGTACAACATTTGGCTGTAGATTTGTACTTCTTTAACTTCTGTATACAGTACTTGCTGAGGCATTTGTCACCGTAGTGTTGTTTTTAAGCGCAAGTGACAACTTCTTAAGTGATTCACTCTTCAAGGAGGATGCCTTGATCTGAGGAATTGGAGCTACCTTCTTCCTCAAATCTAACCTGATTACCTCTCATTTCCTAGGCATTGTATGACCCCTACAGGTTTAGCACTCATTTGTGACTATAATAAGTGAATTGTTGAACAAGGTACAGTAGTAATTTAAATTTTAATACTAAAAGTCAGAATAGTAAAATTAAGCATGTTCCTCTTTCAGTGGAGGACGGTTCACTAGCAAGAAGATAGTCCTGTTAACAGACTTCAGTGGGGAATTCAGTGATGACCAAACCTCTAAGATTATCACTGGACTCAAGAATCAGGGCATTGAGCTAAATGTTATGTAAGTGAGCATTTTTATTTTCATTATTTTCTGGATTTTAGATTAAGACTGCTTATATAGTGTAGTTGCTTTGATCTTCCTTAGTCGACTCATTTTAAATACAGCCTCTCCTTACTTAACGACGGAGTTCCATTTCCGAGACCACGTTGTTTAACGAATTTGTCGCTAAGTGAGGGGCATACTATAATGGTAGTGAGTATGTGTCATCCATCTTTGATATTGTTTTAATGTCACCTTTGCACCATTTATGACATTTCTGGTATATTTTTAAATGTTTATTCAGTAGTGTACTGTATAGTGAAATAAAGAGAATAGAGGAAATCAGCTCTAATATGCATTATTTAGGTATGAATACTGGTTAAAGAGCCCATTGTAGATCCGAGGCGTCAGTAAACGAGTATGTTGCATAGTGAGGAGAGGCTGTATATTTGTGAGCAGTATATTTGTGTGTTGTGTTTATATAGGTACTCTTCTGCTGTCGAAAAGTGTTTGGGTATTTATTAAAAGTCGCTTATTTTGCTCTTCCTGGTCTGTCACACATTTAAAATGGACAAAGTGTTATGTTTATCAGTGAATGGAGCTTCTTGCTAGCAGCTTGTCTAATGGTCTTATATTTCAGTATTCCCCTCCCTTCCTTGAATTAAAAAACTTAATAGAAATATTTTTAGATCAAATTCCAGTCTTTATTTATCAGATTTTATCTGATTGGACAGTAGATGGTAAATTGTATTTGAGATCAATTACTGCAAACTGCTTGAAGAATGAATGCCTTAAATGGGTGAAATTTTAATAGGAATCTCTGTCATGAGATTATATGAATAATTTTGGCATTGTGCCCTCATCTAATTCAGGATGTTCTCCGTATAAATTTGTCCAAATTAGTGATCTCCCTTTCCCTCCTCTAAGTAAAATTATGTTAAGAGCTCTTTATATACCACTTATCCTTAATTAGATTTTCATTAATCTTCATTCTTTTTTTCTTTTATATTCCTATTTGAGCATAAAATCCCATAATGTTGCTATCACATTGCCCCTTGATTTATAGTGCTCACATAGATGGGAGTACCTTTGTTACTAACAACTTGTAAACTTACAAACTTGTCATATAATAGTTACAACAACCTGTTACAGTATACATATACAGACTGTAATAATACACTTGTGCAGCACTAGAATATTATTAGGAAATACTTTGCTCCTGGGAGTTTAGCCACTTGTCAGTACAGTACTGGGCATGAGTGATTATCAGTATACATTTTTTTTTCAACACCCTGGCCATATTCCACCAAGGCAGGTGACCTAAAAAGAAAATGAAAGTTTTTCTTTTTAAATTTAGTAATTTATACAGGATATTAAGGTAAGATTTTGTTCGGATTTTTAATCCTGGAGGGTTAGCCACCCAGGATAACCCAAGAAAGGCAGTGTGTCATCGAGGACTGTCTTATTACCATTGGGGTCCTCAATCTTGTCCCTTAGGATGCGACCCACACCAGTCGACTAACACCCAGGTACCTATTTACTGCTAGGTGAACAGGACAACAGGTGTAAGGAAATGTGTCAAAATGTTTCTACCCCCTCCGGGAATCAAACTTGGGCCCTCTGCATCTTAAGTGAGAGCTTTGCCAGCCAGGCCATGGGGCGAAGGGATTACTAGCCCTTTTCTCCCAGCATTATAGTCACTCCCTATGACACGCATGGCTTACGGAGGAAGAATTCTGTTCCACTTCCCCATGGAGGTATCAGTATACATATGGGATGAGAAGAGAAGACAGGTGCAGGGGGGTGTTGTGTCAGTGATGTGTCTGTTAGGTCACCTGACTGCAGTGTCTTGCATTGGGTAGCACCAGGCTGGCCAAGCTTGATATATTGAACATGCCACATTTCTGGACTCCTGTATTTATGAATAATCTCTCCTACATTGTATTGGATTGACAAAGTTTCCCAGAGCGAAATATTGCCTAATACCATGTGCTAGTGATGCATAAGTGTCATATTTACATTGTCATGATGCTTAAAAAATTTGTGTACATGAGAATTATTTGTTTGATGAGGTAACATGAGCGACTTTTGCCTCTAGTGGGCCAGATATTATTGATGATGAGGAGGAGGATGAAGATGAGGACAAACCAGGACCATGTAGTGGAGTGAAGAGTACACACAATGGCAAAATACCTGTAACTCAGAACTGGAATGGCAAACCCAAGACAGCAGTTCAACTAGCTGGCGAGACTCTTGTCACCAGGCTTGTGGCAGAGGTTTGTACTCTTTTCATGAAATTGTGCCTTATATAATTTTGCTTGTGTAAAATATAATACACATATACAGGAGGGCCCTGCTTATACAGCAGGTTAGGTTCCAGGCTACCGCTGTAAAGCAAAAATCAATGTAAATTACGTATAAATACGTATAAAAGCCTGATAACATGTTTACACTATCATAAAGGCCTAAGAAAAGCATATACGGTACACAGATTACATACTTTAAAATATTTTCATCCTTAGCTTATAGTGAGTGGTGAGGAGGAGGTCTTGCTTCTCCAGGAGGAGATTAGGAGGCTGAAGGTCCACCTCAATGGGTCTGGGAGAGAGTGTGAGGTGGCTGGAGTTGTGGGGAATGAGACTTCTAGCAGTGAGGTGCAGTCTGTCTCTCGCTGTGAGGAGGCTGTAGTTGGGGAGGTAGCAACGGCTACCAGCAGTGAGGTGCAGCCCAGCACCTGCTACAAGTGGCGAGTGGTTCACAGTAATGGGAGGCGCATCAGAGTAAGGAAAGTTAAGAGTGAAGATCTGAAGGTAGGAAATCGCTTCTCTGTTCTCCAGGATGAATGTACTTCAGTGGCCAGTGAAGGTAAGGGTACTACTGCCCCTGCTAATGGAGGTAAGCGCCTTCTTGTGGTTGGTGACTCTCAGGTAAGATATATTGACCGTGCTTTTTGTAATAGGAATAAGAAGATGAGAGATAGAGTGTGCTTCCCTGGAGCTGGTGTTGGGGACATTGTCAACAGGCTGGATAATATCATGTCAGGTAATGGGAACAAGCCCATTATCTGTCTCAGTGCTGGTGGAAATGATATTGGGAAGGGTAGGAGAGAAGAGCTGCTAGATAAGTACAGGTCAGCTATAGATTTCATTAAGTCTAAGGGAGGGATCCCAATCATATGTAGCATCTTGCCTAGAAGGGGAGTAGGAAATGAATGGTTGTCTAGGGCAATTGGTGTAAATTGCTGGCTAGACAGATACTGCAAGGAACTTGCAATCCCATTCATTGACAACTGGAACAACTTTTATGGCAAACATGATATGTATGCAAGGGATGGGGTACATCTCTCTGGGGCAGGGGTGGTAGCACTTGCAGACTCGATTGAGAAGGCCATTGGTGAAATGCCTATGATTTTAAACTGATGGAAGATAGAGGTATGGGTGTGTGTGGGAAACAAGCAGGTTGCAACACTAGGGTTGGAAACAGTAAATGTATAAAAGGCATTCAGCATGAAGTTATAAATAAAGACAATAGATCAGGTCAGCAAACAAAGGGGGACAGCAGAGGGCAGCAAGGGACTAGCTCCCTTAAGGTTTACTATACTAATAGCAGGAGTGTAAGAAATAAGATAGATGAGCTAAGATTAATTGCAAGTGCAGGAAACATAGATATTATTGCTATAACAGAGACCTGGCTCAATCTGAAAGATAGAGAGATGCCCTCTGAATGTCACATACAAGGCTATAAATTATTCCACACTGACAGGGTCAACAGGAAAGGTGGTGGAGTAGCGATGTATGTCAGAGACAATTTAAATTGTTGTGTTAGACAAGATATTAAATTAGAAGCGTCAGCCACTGAATCTGTTTGGTTACAGCTTCTCGAGGGCCGAGAAAAACTAATTTTGGGTGTGATTTACAGGGCCCCAAATCTTGATAGGGAGTGCAGTAAACTTCTATGGGACGAAATTCGTAAGGTATCTACATACGAAAATGTTGTGCTAATGGGAGATTTCAACTATAGACAGATTGACTGGAGCAATTTGACAGGAAATTTAGAGTCAGGTGACTTTCTTGATACGATCCAGGATTGTTTTTTAAAACAGTTTGTGACAGCGCCAACTAGGGGAAATAACCTCCTTGACTTGGTTCTTGCCAGTAGGGAAACACTAATTAATAATCTTGAGGTTAATGATGAGCTTGGGGAAAGTGATCACAAATCACTCAGTTTTAATATATCATGGAATTCCCCTAATAATGGCAATCAAGTCTCCGTCCCTGACTTTCGCTTGGCTGATTTCATAGGACTGAAAAATTACTTAGGCGGGCTGAACTGGAATGACCAGACTAAGGGTCAGGTAGGTGGTGATGGTTGCCGATATGATGCTTTCCAGGGCATAGTTCTAGCTGCTCAGTCAAATTATGTTCCAAATAGGGAAATCAGATCAAACAAAAATGATCCTAAATGGATGAACAATAGATTAAAATATCTGATTGGTCAAAAGAGAGGCATATATAGGCAAATCAAAAGAGGAGAGGGGCAATTAAGAAATCAATATATTCAGTTAAAGAGAGAAATAAAAAAGGGAATTAGAAAAGCAAAAAGAGATTATGAGGTTAAAGTTGCAAGACAATTGAAGACTAACCCAAAAGGATTCTTTCAGGTATACAGAAGTAAGATCAGGGACAAGAAAGGCCCACTCAAAAGTTCCTCGGGTCAGCTCACTGACAGTGATAAGGAAATGTGTAGAATTTTTAACACATACTTCCTCTCAGTTTTTACACAGGAGGATACCAGCGATATTCCAGTAATGATAAATTATGTAGAACAGGACGATAATAAACTGTGCACGATTAGGGTCACAAGTGACATGGTCCTTAGGCAAATAGATAAATTAAAACCTAACAAATCCCCAGGCCCTGATGAACTGTATGCAAGGGTTCTAAAGGAATGTAAAGAGGAGCTTAGCACACCTTTGGCTAATCTTTTCAACATATCACTACAAACTGGCATGGTGCCAGATAAGTGGAAAATGGCAAATGTGATACCTATTTTCAAAACAGGTGACAGGTCCTTAGCTTCGAACTATAGACCAATAAGCCTAACCTCCATAGTGGGAAAATTTATGGAATCAATAATTGCCGAGGCAGTTCGTAGCCACCTTGAAAAGCATAAATTAATCAACGAATCTCAGCATGGTTTTACAAAGGGGCGTTCCTGCCTTACGAATTTATTAACTTTTTTCACTAAGGTATTTGAGGAGGTAGATCATGGTAATGAATATGATATTGTGTATATGGACTTCAGTAAGGCTTTTGACAGGGTCCCACATCAGAGACTATTGAGGAAAATTAAAGCACATGGAATAGGAGGAGAAATTTTTTCCTGGATAGAGGCATGGTTGACAAATAGGCAGCAGAGAGTTTGCATAAATGGGGAGAAATCAGAGTGGGGAAGCGTCACGAGCGGTGTTCCACAGGGGTCAGTGTTGGGCCCCCTGCTGTTCACAATCTACATAAACGACATAGATGAGGGCATAAAGAGCGACATCGGCAAGTTTGCCGATGACACCAAAATAGGCCGTCGAATTCATTCTGACGAGGACATTCGAGCACTCCAGGAAGATTTGAATAGACTGATGCAGTGGTCGGAGAAGTGGCAGATGCAGTTTAATATAGACAAATGCAAAGTTCTAAATGTTGGACAGGACAATAACCATGCCACATATAAACTAAATAATGTAGATCTTAATATTACGGATTGCGAAAAAGATTTAGGAGTTCTGGTTAGCAGTAATCTGAAACCAAGACAACAGTGCATAAGTGTTCGCAATAAAGCTAATAGAATCCTTGGCTTCATATCAAGAAGCATAAATAATAGGAGTCCTCAGGTTGTTCTTCAACTCTATACATCCTTGGTTAGGCCTCATTTAGATTATGCTGCACAGTTTTGGTCACCGTATTACAGAATGGATATAAATTCTCTGGAAAATGTACAAAGGAGGATGACAAAGTTGATCCCATGTATCAGAAACCTTCCCTATGAGGATAGACTAAGGGCCCTGAATCTGCACTCTCTAGAAAGACGTAGAATTAGGGGGGATATGATTGAGGTGTATAAATGGAAGACAGGAATAAATAAAGGGGATGTAAATAGTGTGCTGAAAATATCTAGCCTAGACAGGACTCGCAGCAATGGTTTTAAGTTGGAAAAATTCAGATTCAGGAAGTTGTGGATGAGTGGAACAAACTCCCGAGTACAGTTATAGAGGCCAGAACGTTGTGTAGCTTTAAAAATAGGTTGGATAAATACATGAGTGGATGTGGGTGGGTGTGAGTTGGACCTGATAGCTTGTGCTACCAGGTCGGTCACCGTGTTCCTCCCTTAAGTCAATGTGACCTGACCTGACTAGGTTGGGTGCATTGGCTTAAGCGGGTAGGAGACTTGGACCTGCCTCGCATGAGCCAGTAGGCCTTCTGCAGTGTTCCTTCGTTCTTATGTTCTTATGAATAAATGAAGAATGGGTATAACTGAACACCGCTGTATTAGTAAAGTGCTGCAAAGCAGGGTGTGCCTGTAATGTGGAAGCTTGTATATAACTTTTCCTTACCTCCTGACATTTTTAAAGTTTTCCATATTGTTTTTCAATAACTTATTAAATATTATATATACATATCAATGTTATTTTGTTTTTTTATTGTAACTGATTTTGAAGAGGATATCTTTCAAAGTAATTATCTCTGCTGTCATCTAAAATCATATGTAATTTATTAATTTTCTTAATTTCTTTAAATTTTCATAAACTCTGAATATAGTTTCTTTCATGCTTAACTTACCAGAAAATGCTGTATATATCCATTTCCAGAGGGAAAAAAATACACTATGATATTTTAGATAATTTAAGCAGTATTCAATAACAGCAGCATAGTACAGTATTAGAAAACCTTGCTTTCCTACTATGCTCCCTGACCTTACACAATATGGTTATCACATCAAATGCTGGTAGATTCTTGTGTGCGTGACCTGTTTATTGTTCTGGTACTAGAATGAGCAACATTTTTAATGTGAATAATTTTCATTCTTAGAATACAGTGGACCCCCGCATAACGATCACCTCCGAATGCGACCAATTATGTAAGTGTATTTATGTAAGTGCATTTGTACGTGTATGTTTGGGGGTCTGAAATGGACTAATCTACTTCACAATATTCCTTATGGGAACAAATTCGATCAGTACTGGCACCTGAACATACTTCTGTAGTGAAAAAATATCGTTAACCGGGGGTCCACTGTATATGTATTTTGTAATTTTCAGGAAAAAGTGCTCATTTTAATTTTCATGAGAAAGTTGACTTGTTTGCTCTATCTTTTATAGCAACTCTCTGTAATTTTCTAAATTAAAAATTTTGCTGTATATATCAGTGGAGTTATAGATTTATCATTATCCAGGCTTATAAATTATTTGCATTCTACCATACAATATTTTAATGCTTCAGAAAGTATTGGTCTAGTGCAATTTTTATATTGACAGGTTGATGGAATCATCTGCAGCTTTGATGAAGCAATTGCACAGCTCATATTCTTCCAAAAATCTTCTGCCAGTAGTGGTGCATGGAACACCCTTTTAGAAATTGGTCCAGATTTTCGGATTGCTATAACAGGCAGAATCAAGGTTAATATTTTTTCTCTTGTTGAGCATAAGACTGAGGATTCTGTAGACAGATTTCATAGGAGGACAGTACAGTAATAGTATGTAGTACTGTCCATCAGATTTAACTAAATCACCAGTTTTGGATTTTCCTGTGACTTAGCTTAGTCTTGCCTCCTTCCTCCTTCAACTTGGCAGTGGTTCTTATTGGTGAAGATTCTGTGGAGTCTTCTATTTCACTTTTTGTTTACTCATAATTTTTGCTTAATTTTTCCATAGGATGCCATGCTATTTTTGAGCAGCTTTCTTCCTTACTTTGAGATAGTATTTCTGGCTGTATTTGCTAGTTCCTTCTTTTAAAACATAAGTCATTCTCTGTATTTTTTTATGCTCTTTGCTTCTTTAGTTTATGTATGAGCATTCTCCATGGGGCTTATCAGTTTCATTTCATTAAGGACAAATCTCAATATTTCCCAGCATTTATGAGTGGAAAACATCCATATCTTGAGTGGTTTGTCCACTCAGTGTTCTACTGTACTCATGTTAAAGTCTTTATAGTTTTACCTTTTTAGACTTTTTTTTTTCGAGTCTTGCAAGGGCTCATAAAATTTTTGACATGGCTTCTGTCCATTGGGGGAACTCATCACCCAAGAGTAACCAATCAAAAAACCCTAGCTCCTTCCCAAGTATAGTGAAGAATTGTGATGTGAAGCAGTGTTATTCTAGGTCTATCAGAGTGTGGTTCACAATTACTCATAAAGAGTAATAGACTATTCAGACTTAGATTCAAGCAGTCGTAACAAAGAAATATGAATGTTACAACAAAAGTTGTAAGAGTAAAGAGATTTTAGAATGTGCCAATTTCTATCATATTACAGTATAGAGTGTCTTGCCCAATAATGTAATCCTCTCATGCCTTTGTGGATTCCCCTCTTATATGCTGGTCTCCTGTTCCCTTCTTACTTACCTTTACCTCTCAGTCTCTCTTGCAGTAGGTAGCATATCATTATACAAAAATTACTTGCTCCTTAAAGAATTATAGAGACTGCATATATCTTTTTATTTTTTTGTTCAGTTTGCTGAGGAAAATTAAGTGGTGGAAAAAAGGTCTTTACTTTAAATTAAGTAATTTCATAACTCTGATGAAAGGCAAATTTTGTTTGATCCATCTCACATCACATGACTAAATTAATACAGATATAGCAGGGTCCTCCCTGGGTTATGCCTGCCTGAGTGACTATGATTTCCCTTGACAAACCAAGTCCAAAGATTATATTGAGAAGATTTTTGTCTTTTTTTTAATGCTGATCTGCAGTTATGAACACGTTATACATATCCATTCTTTGTATTATCATTTTAGATAGGCTAATTAATAGTTTAAAAGTTTGCTGACAATTTGGAATCTGAAAAATTGAAAAAGCAACCCATGTATTGTCTTATATAAATAATAATTTTAGTGCAAACCCTTCAAAGGGCTTACCTGGAGCCTGAAGGTTATTTGAAGATAATTTCAGTGGGAAGGAGGGAAAGAAGAGCATGGCCTTCGCAACCTGGTCCCAAAGTCATTTGGCCAGATTAACCAGGATGTTGGAGGTAGCTGCATGGGTGCCTTGATGCTGGTGATGGACTTTTGAGCCAAGGATTTAGCTACTTTCCTCTTGAATCAAACCTGATTCCCTCCCATTCATCAGGCATTGTATGACTCCTATGGCTTTAGTCTTCCTCATGAATATAGCAGTAATAATCTTAGTGGAGGTAGGTAGAACTAAGGTTAATAGTTATTAATGGACTATTGAACTAAATAGAAAGGCAGTGAGACAATCACTATTCTTCATATTCAGGTAAAGCATGTAACTGTACCCACATGGAAGAAAAGGCATGCTCACGATGAGTCGGCAATGATAATCAGTGAAACATCATATCATCGCAATGATGATGCACAGACTGCAGTAAATTCTGATGAAGTTATTCCTGGCTACAAGTATGGCACAACTTTGGTTCCATTTTCAGGTAAATATTTCATGTATAATCAGTCTTGTATCTTACTGTGAAGAATATAAACCTATTTCTCATTCCAAGACATGACTTGCAGCAGTGGGTTCAAGTTAGAAAAATTTAGATTTAGAAAGGATATAGGAAAGCACTGGTTTGGTTACTCTCGAGTAATGTCATTGAAGTTAGAATGTTGTGTAGTTTCAAAAATAGGTTAGATAAATACAGTGGAACCTCTGGTCACGACCATAATTCATTCCAAAACTCTGGTCGTGACCCAATTTGATCGTGACCCGAACCTAATTTCCCCATTGGATTGTATGTAAATACGATTAATCTGTTCCAGACCCCTATGAACTTTATGTAAATGTTGTTTTTTTAAGATTTTTAAACATAAAAATAGTTAATTATACCATAGAATGCACAGTGTAATAGTAAATTAAATGTAAAAACCTTGAATAACACTGAGAAAATCTTGAACAACAGAGAAAACTAACATTGCACAAGTCCGTTCTAGACCCCTACGGACAGTTCACTGTAAACAGTTTTTTTTTTTTTTAAGAGTTTTAAGCATAGAAAAAATAATCAGTTTGAAAAATCCTTAATTATACAAAATAATGCACAGTTTAATAGAGAAAAACCTTAAATAACAGAGGAAAAAACGTACCATAAACAGCCAAGAAAACAAAATGAATTAAAAAACACATGAAATACAACACAAGGAGTTCACAGTGAATGAACACACGTCTGACCAAGACCGACTACAAGGCAAGGGTCTTTGTTAGGTGTAACAACAGGAAGTGGGGAAAATTGGCATGTGCGAAAAAAAAAATGGCACGGAATGTGAAAATTGGCTCGGCTATGTTTGTTTGACACCCGATTGTGTGTTCGTGACCATGTGCAAAAATTTGGTGAATTTTTTGGTCGTGAACTGATTAGTTCATGTTTGGAAGCTTTTGTGACCAGAGGTTCCACTGTACATGAGTGGGTGTGGGGTGGTTGTGAGCTGGACCTGACTAACTTGGGTCAGTAGGCCTGCAGCAATGCTTCTTCCTTCTTGAGTGGGTGTGACCTGGGCTTGCCTAGCATGGACCAGTAGGCCTGCTGCAGGCCATGTTCTTATTTCCTGGCCTTTCCATCTGCACACAATTTTGGATACTCATTTGTAACCACTAACTCCATATGTTGAACCAAATACTCACTTCTTCTTTATATTGTACTCTCAGCTTCCATGTTTCTCATTTGTTTTTAAAGTTGTGAAAAATTACCATAAACACTCAGTTATTTATTAAAGGGATGAAGAGTTTCTTAATGATGGTCAGGTTCTTTTTCAAATAGGTACAGTATCTGTATTTTATGATATACAGCAATCCTCCCCATATCTGTGGGGGATACATTCCAAGACCTACTGTGGATAACCGAAACCATGGATAGTAGTGAACCCCATGTATATGAGTTGTTTTCGTTCGTATACATACCTATGATAAAGTTTAATTGATAAATTATGCACAATAAGTCAAGAATTAGCACTCTTTCACTGATGGGAAGCACTTTTTGGCTTCTCTTAGGCTTTGAAGAACTACTAGCATCACTACTTTTTGATTTCAGGGTTATTATTAAACAAAAATTAAGGGTTATTTTCGGGCCAGGGTAAACCACAGATAACTGAAACTGCGGAAACCGAATCTGTGGATATGAGGCTTCTACTGTACTGTACTTAATTTTTTACGATTGTATCAATGTCATTGAAGGCCCCAGATGAATAGTAGAAAGTTCCATTTAGCAAACCATTATACGACTCGGAAGACATTTTTCTGTCATCTACTTTTGCAGAATTGTTTTCCCACATCTTTATGAGTGAGTATGGTACAGAGATGCAATTTTTGGTTTTATTGCCAGAA
The DNA here is from genome assembly GCF_038502225.1 of Cherax quadricarinatus. Lineage (NCBI taxonomy): Eukaryota > Metazoa > Arthropoda > Malacostraca > Decapoda > Parastacidae > Cherax > Cherax quadricarinatus. The sequence continues at coordinate 7,497,416 of NC_091370.1, read as the reverse complement.
TTCAAGATTTTTAGGACACCAAGGTCAACTCATGTGAAATGTGGAAATCCACTGAGAAAACTGGGGAAAGCTAGCACTAAAGGGCTTAGAACAGGCTTGAAATTGTTCCTGGTAATGAATATTCTGAACTATAATCTGTTTTTGCTTCTCCACAGAAGGCATTTTATTAAATAATTCACTGTTGGGAATGTTTCCACATTCATTTATCATGTTCTGTATAATCTGTTCCTGAATCAGTTGTAAATCATACTTTGTAGAAATAAAGCTTATCATCAACAATACCTGACAATGCAGGACAGTCAGTAAGACAGCACAATGTGTCAATGTATCAACACAGTGAATCAGTATACAAAATGCATGGCTATGATAACAATTATAGACTGATCTTAATATCCAAACAAACAACAAAAAGATATTCAACAATGCTAACCAAACTAATAAGAACATCAAAACAAGTCTTGTTTTAAGGTAACATTTAAAAAACAAAAGGAGATAAAAATGGAAAGCTCACATAATGGGTTCTGGTGAAGTGACTAAAACAAAAGAAATTATACAGGAGGGCACCAAGTATTCGACACCCTCTTTTCAGTGTTCCACATTTTTGTTGACTTTAACTTGAGCTATTGTTCATTATGTTCGGCACTTTTACCTCTTTTCCACCATTTTCCCCTTTTTTCATAATTGCATAAGGCAAGGTGATTACCACCATATTTTAAGGTTAGAGGGGTGTTAATGTTGCAGTTTAAAAACTGTAGTGTAAAGCACCCTTCTGGCAAGACAGTGATGGAGTGAATGATGGTGAAAGTTTTTCTTTTTCGGGCCACCCTGCCTTGGTGGGAATCGGCCAGTGTGATAATAATAATAAAAAAAAAATCTTCTTTTTTGCCAAGCTGTATCTAGCACTTGATATGTATAGTGTAAATACATTATCAGGTGTTTTAGATGCATATGATAATGCACTTTTCTACCTGCCAGTAATTTTTGCTTATCACATGGGGGTTAGGAACTTAAGAGTCATACAGACGGGGCCTTCCTGTACTAAACTTGACGACTCTTCCATCATAATCACTGAAGCTGTAAAGAAATTTAATAATTTCTTCTCAGCATTTAGGATGAAACCCAGCAAGAAAAATGGCAAACTCCCAGGATCAAGTTAGAGATGCTCTTATTGATAATTACCCAAGCTCCCTTGATTTCTCTCAGTTCTTGTTTCTTTCCTTGGCATTGAATACATTATAAGTATTGCTTTATTGCTGAAAATAACATTGTATTTTTTATTATAGTATTTTTTTTATATTAGAGCATACAGTATGTTTGCTGATATTATCATTTTTATACCTTCAGAAAATTAAACCTTTTATGAAGGGATTCAGGAAAACTGGTTAGCTGGGCTAAAGTCCCGGAGGTGGGAACTACAGTGTCTGCACTCTGAAGGAGGGTTGATTGTGTTATTACTATTTTTTTCTAACACACTGGCTGTATCCCACTGTCGCAGGGTGGCAAAAAAAGAAAAACGAAAGTTTATCTCTTTAAATTCAGTAATTTTTACTGGAGAGGGAGTTACTAGCCTCTTGCTCCTGGCACTTTAGTCGCCTCTTATGACACGCATGGCTTAAGGAGGAAGAATTCTATTACACTTCCCTGCAGAGATAAGAGGAAATAAACAAGAACAAGAACTAGTAAGAAAATAGAAGAAAACCCAGATGGGTGTGTGTATATATATATGCTTGTACATGCATGTTTAGTGTGACTTAAGTGTAAGTAGAAGTAGCAAGGCATGCTTGAAACCTTGCATGTTTACGAGACAGAAAAAAAGACACCAGCAATCCTTTTCTTTCAACATACCAGCCGTATCCCACCGAGGCAGGGTGGCTCAAAAGAAAAAACTAAAGTTTCTCTTTTTAAATTTAGTAATATATACAGGAGAAGGGGTTACTAGCCCCTTGCTCCCGGCATTTTAGTCGCCTCTTACAACACGCATGGCTTACGGAGGAAGAATTCTGTTCCACTTCCCCATGGAGGTAAGAGGAAATAAACAAGAACAAGAACTAGAAAGAAAATAGAAGAAAACCCAGAGGGGTGTGTGTGTGTATATATATGCTTGTACATGTATGTGTAGTGTGACCTAAATGCAAGTAGAAGTAGCAAGACATACCTGAAATCTTGCATGTTTATGAGACAGACAAAAGACACCAGCAATCCTACCATCATGTAAAACAATTACAGGTTTCCATTTTACACTCACTTGGCAGGACAGTAGTATCTCCCTGGGTGGTTGCTGTCTACCAACCTACTACCTAGGATTATCATTATTCTTTCAACAAACCAACTGTATCCCACCGAGGCAGGGTGGCCCAAAAGGAAAAACAAAAATTTCTCCTTTCAAATTTAGTAATATATACAGGAGAAGGGGTTACTAGCCTTATATGACATGCATGGCTTACGGAGGAAGAATTCTGTTCCACTTTCCCATGGCGATAAGAGGAAAGAAAAAAGAACAAGAACTAGTATGGAAATAGAAGATAACCCAGAGGGGTGTGTATATACTGTATATGCTTGTCTATGCTTCCTCTTTTTCTTGGTTGAACTTTATGGGAGATGGATGTCATGTTAAAGAATTAAATAAGCTATATTACCATTACTATATATTTTGTCACAGGTTTGTATTTGATTAACTTAGGTATTATATTCTTTTATTTAATGACTGTTGACAGATGAGGATGCACAAATGCAGTACCATTCAAACAGTCCTCGCAGTCTTAGTGTATTAGGATTTACGAAGTCATGCAATGTGTCTCATCAGAGACGGGCTGGGGACCAAGTATTAGTCATCACTGCTCAAGAGGGCCATGAGGTTAGTACAGAGATAAGCTGGCTCTTTTACAAGTATGTAAAGTATTGTTAAATGTGTATTTTAGAAAAATAAATATTTTTTGACATTGAACAATTATGATATTATAACTAACCTTATCATTAAATAGTATTAGTGAGCTGGATAGAATTGCAACCTGTTCTAAATTAAATTTTATGATGCATATTATAGCAGAGGATCAAGTGCTTTAATACTTGCCTTGTTGATGGCTGAGGCAAACTTGTGCACTGATATTGCATCTGTTATGTTATATCAATATTTTAATTTGTCTTTCGGTGCAAATATTTTATGAAATTGTTTAGGTCACTGGTTTCCAACCTAGACAAATCAGGGTTGAGAATTCCTCATCAGGCTCATGATGGTCTTGCAATTATTTTTTATGCAACTTGCACAACTTAAGCTTCATGAAGTTTGAACGTTAATTTACAGAAGCACAATTAAGTAAGAAATGCTTTTGATTCAGATGTTCAAAGGTTAGGAAAAAATCTGTGGATTCCCAGAACAACTTCTTGACCTTTAGTAACATTAAGTTTTGCAAAAGGAATTTGATTGTGTTATTGTCACAGGTCTATATACTTTGTGAGGCAGGAGTTTCTTGTCTGGTTGCAGTCAAAATTAGCAAGATCTCATCTTTACCTTCAGCAGGACCTGTGGTGTGAACCACAGCATGACCTGTGGTGTGAACCACAGCATGACCTGTGGTGTGAACCACAGCATGACCTGTGGTGTGAACCACAGCATGACCTGTGGTGTGAACCACAGCATGACCTGTGATGTGAACCACAGATTACCTGTGGTGTGAACCACAGCATGACCTGTAGTGTGAACCACAGCATGACCTGTAGTGTGAACCACAGCATGACCTGTAGTGTGAACCACAGCATAACCTGTGGTGAACCACAGCATGACCTGTGGTGTGAATCACATCATGACCTGTGGTGTGAACCACAGCATGAACTGTGGTGTGAACCACAGCATGAACTGTGGTGTGAACCACAGCATGACCTGTGGTGTGAACTGCAGCATGACCTGTGGTGCGAACCACAGCATGACCTGTGGTATGAACCACAGCATGACCTGTGGTGAACCACAGCATGACCTGTGTTGTGAACTACAGCATGACCTGTGGTGTGAGCCACAGCATGACCTGTGGTGTGAGCCACAGCATGACCTGTGGTGTGAGCCACAGCATGACCTGTGGTGTGAGCCACAGCATGACCTGTGGTGTGAGCCACAGCATGACCTGTGGTGTGAGCCACAGCATGACCTGTGGTGTGAGCCACAGCATGACCTGTGGTGTGAGCCACAGCATGACCTGTGGTGCGAACCACAGCATGACCTGTGGTGCGAACCACAGCATGACCTGTGGTGCGAACCACAGCATGACCTGTGGTGCAAACCACAGCATGACCCGTGGTGCGAACCACAGCATGACCCGTGGTGCGAACCACAGCATGACCCGTGGTGCGAACCACAGCATGACCCGTGGTGCGAACTACAGCATGACCCATGGAGTGAACCGCAGCATGACCCGTGGTGTGAACCGGAGCGTGACCCGTGGTGTGAGCCGCAGCGTGACGTGTGGTGTGAGCCGCAGCGTGACGTGTGGTGTGAGCCGCAGCGTGACGTGTGGTGTGAGCCGCAGCGTGACGTGTGGTGTGAGCCGCAGCGTGACGTGTGGTGTGAGCTGCAGCGTGACTTGTATTGTGACCCTCAGTATAACCTACAGTACTGTGTTTTGCAGCACGGCATATGCTCTGCCTTCCATCAGTCAACATACGTGCAAGATTTTTTGACTTGCAACATGGCCTGCATTGTGTCCTCTCTGCCATTATTCAGCTGAGGATAACTTAACTCATTCAGAAAAATATAACATCAGGGTAGACCAAATTTGAAAGGATTCCTAGGTTTAAGTATTTTTTATTGTTTTGTATGTACTGTTCAGATACAGATTTTTTGTTTGTTAATTTTTTGTTTTTTTTTTAACAAGTTGGCTGTCTCCCACCGAGGCAGGTCACCCCAAAAAGAAAAGAAAATCCCCAAAATGAAAATAGTACTTTCATCATCATTCAACACTGTTGCCTCACTCATACATAGTCACTGTTTTTGCAGAGGTGCCCAGAACACAACAGTTTAGAAGCATATACGTATAAAGATACACAACATATCCCTCCAAACTGCCAATATCCCAAACCCCTCCTTTAAAGTGCAGGCACTGTACTTTCCATTTCAAGTACTCAAGTTCGGCATTAATAGGTGTTCAATGTGCATCTGTGTATTTTAGAGTACTCAATAACTTTTTTGCTTGAATTTTCATAAAATAGTTTTAAAATGTTTGTAATTAATTGTTTAAATAATAAAAATCATTACAAATTGTCTTTAACCCTTTGAGGGTCAGAACCCCTGCAAACTTACTCTCAGGGTTGGAAAATTAAAAAAAAAAATTTTTTAGTTTTTCTTATACAGTGGTAGAGAATCTTTTTCTGAAGGTGAAACAAAAGGTACCAAATTTGATGGAAAACTAACAAAATTACACTTTCACAAATTTTACTGTCAGCAATATTTATGCATTGGCAATTTTGCCCACTTTGAGTCTAATTTTAGGCCAGTTACGTTATTCACGTCAACCAAATTCTTGGCTGTTTCACTAGTATGCCTTCCATTCTATCGACTGAGTACAAGAAACTGTCCATTCAATTATTTCAGCTATGTACCAGAAATTTGTAATTTCACACAAAATTCAAGAAATGCCTGTTTGAAAATAAGGTCTAAAATAAACAGTGCAAACTTTCCTGGCACTAAAATAATATTTCCTCTGTTCATTAGTTATGTCCCCAGATCTCTCCAACATTACACATTAATTCTATTTAGAATTTTTCTTAACAAAAAATAGAAAATTTACTGCTATACAGACTAGTGCAATATTGTAATAATTGTATAAATAATGTCACTGCATTCCTAAAAGCGTATTAGACTGGACAGATTGACACGTATTGGGTGAGTGATGTCATTTGTGTACTCTGGAATATCAGCAAAATTTTAACATTTCAAGCTTCTTTCAGTCCTGAAATCAGTCAGAATTGTATCTATTTTTGTAATATATCTTTCAGTCTATCAAATGTGACCAAACAACTGAGAATACAACCATAAAACCGTACAAAAACACACTGCAAAATTGCTGTTTTAAACCAAAAACACGAGTCGCAGTTTTTTCCTCGTGCACTGCTTGCTGCAGGATTTTTTTTTTGTATAGTGCACACTTACTGCATAGATCCATTCTCTTATATCTAGGCCCAAATTTACCGCTCACAGCTTATCTAAGTGAGTTGAACTCATGGTGTAGAACTGGGATCGACCCTGGCTCGAAAGCCGTAGTACTACGGGACCGACACTTAGGGGGTTAACAGGAGTACTAACGTCCTGTGGGTGGCCAACTTAGGTCTGCAACAAATAATAGGTCAGGGATCACTGATTTAGATATTAATTCTGATGGGTTTTTTAAAACTGTTCTTTGGGTAACCTGTTTTACAATTTGGCAGCTTCCTTCATGGGAGGTACCTTGTAGGTGGTGAGGAGGCACTTGATCCTAGGAATTTGACCTGTCCTTCCCTTCATTGAAGTGTACCTGATTACCTCTTATTCCCCAGGAGCTGTATGACCCGTAAAGGTTTAGCACTCCCACTATAATGATAATTATGCAATAATGCTTTACAGCTACTGTGAAACTTTGATTTAACCCTTCAACTGTGGCATGTCCTGCATCTTTAATTCCCTCTTGTGTAGTAAAATTTTGAAAAAAAAATTAAACTTTACCCATTGTCCAGGTTTTGTCCATATTGTACACTATGAGACTTTTCATGGCATGTAGATGTGAAAGCACATTAACACTTAGGAAGCATCCCATTATTTTGGATAGTAAGTCATACAAAGAACAGGTTTTCTTAGATCAAAAATTAAGATTGAGGGAGACGGCTGACGTATTAAAAAAAAAGTTATTTATTAGATCTCTGAAGTGTTTAATTAAAGTGCTCCATTTTCTGTTTTTTTTTAATTATTTATTGTACTATGAAATCTATAAATTTTATTCCTTCAAGAGAGTTGCCTTCTATTGTCTGGGTGTTGTATAATCCATGCAGGTTTTGCAGTTCTATATTAAAATAAATATGTACACAAATTTTCAGGCAGCAGCTGTGGCTCTCTCCTCTTTAATACAAGCATTAGAAGAACTGGATATGGTGGCCATTACCAGGAGAATCTACAACAAGAATAGCAATCCTACTATGGGTGTGCTTTTTCCTGATATTACAACAAACTATGAGGTAATCATTTATGTGTAAGAAATACTGTAATAACTTTGCTCTCTTCTAGTCTTATTTATGGGTGATATTGTTATAACTTTGTCTTCTTGTAGTGTGTCAGTGATAGTGTTGTATAGGTAAAACCATTATATGATAACTGGCATCCTGCAATGTCTTGTATGTTATGCTCTGTAGGTAATATTGTAGGATGTCTAAAGATACTGACTTCATGGTAAAGAGACAAATTCAGTTATTTGGAATCCTTTTTGATGATATTTTACCCACTCAAGTGGTCTTTATCAAGTCACAAACAGATGAACTTGGTAGGAGAAAGTTAACATGTGTCCATCTCAGCCAACTATACAGGTTTAATTAGGCCTCCTTTCATATCAGAAAGCACCTGTATACAATGATGATAAGACCTCTGCTTGAATTTCTTTTGTGCCTGTGTTGTTAAAAAAAAAAAAGGCACTCTGCTTTATCACAGGCACTAGATTGAGAGACAGAGTCAGAATGGAAGATCTGCACACCCAACAGGAGATCAACACAATAAATGACAGGCTTGACAAACTAAAGAAGTGACAACTCTATATACCAGACAGGAAACCTACCCCAGCCAACTAAACCACTGACTACATCATCAGTACACCTCATAGGACCAACAGGAGGTCCCTCCAACAGAGAGTCCAATGTTTCTTACACAAAAAAGACTTTGCAAGACCAAAGATTCTGAGTGATCTCCCTGAAGATATGGTAGAATGGGTACCTCCACAGCCAATCTTATGTTCTAGACAGCTATAACCACCCTTACTTTGGATACCTTACATCAAACCTGAAAACCACCTATGGTAGGACACCGCTTCAGAATCAGATCAGCTGACCACCAGCTCCAGAAAGCACCCCACAACCAGCCCGAACAATTTGCCTCCTGCCCCATCCCCCCCAAAAAATGGCATTTACAAAGTGTACCTATCACTAATTTGCTGCCATGCATGTTTGCATCTCATATACAAGTGTGTGTGTGATGGGTGGTGTGGTATACACGATCATCTGATTATTATGCCTCTCACACACACACACACACACACACACACACACACACACACACACACACACACACACACACACACACACACACACACACACACACACACACACACACACACACACACACACACACACACACACACACACACACACACACACACACACACACACACACACACACACACACACACACACACACACACACACACACACACACACACACACACACACACACACACACACACACACACACACACACACACACACACCTACCTACCTACCTACCTACCTACCTACCTACCTACCTACCTACCTACCTATATTAATATGTACCAAAGTGGTTGGGCCACTTACCTTTATTACCCCCTCTCCTCACCCCCCATCTGCCTCTCCCCCACATTCCATTCTTACCCATCCTTCTTCCTCCCCCTACTTAACAAACCTTTGGTTAAAGAGTTGAAATTGGTGAACATATGAATAGTGAGTAGTAGTGAGGTGAAGAGCAAGTGGGGGTGTGCATCAGGTCAGTCACATTGATATCCAAGCATCCAAGTAATTTTCTTGTATGAGGTTCAGCAAAATTGTTGATGAGTGTAGATTCAAGGCACCTTTTTTCTTTAGGTATCATTACTTGGATGCTTGAGAATCAGTGTGACCTGATGCATATATACCACTTCACTTCTACTCTATATGTTCACCTCTTATTAAGTTATTTGCTTGTGCCTTGATGAAGCCCACTAATGTTGGGAAAATGACATTAATAAAGAATTCCATATAATGGTATTTGTGTGTTTTTACCAGGTAATACTGTTATAACTTCGATAATTTCTAGTGTATTAGTAATTGTGCTGTATGGGTAATACATACTATACTTTTAAAACTTTGTCACCTTACAGTGCCTCATATGGATACCATTACCATACCAGGAAGATGTTCGAGTCTACACGTTTCCTCCCCTTCAGCATATTATAGAGAAGCTTAATGATAGTGAGATTCAAATAATGGATGATTTAATATCTTCCATGGACCTCACTTGCCAAGAAGAGTAAGTACAATAATTGTCTGTGCAAGTGATGTGTTTAAAATGCCAGGAACTTTAAGCTAATTTACCTATTGTATTGCAGTTTGTGTACTAAGTCTGTACTGTATTTGTTTTTTGTAGCTCTTAATCTTTTGGTATTTGGTTATTAAAATACTGAAGGTATTTCAATGTGCTTCTAGCATGTTTTAGTTGGGCCCATTGTAAGGCAATGGATTACCAGACATTGGTTGGAATATATTTGATGTTAACCAGTGGTACAGTCTAGGGGAGTACTGCTAGATGGCTCTGGGCACAGTACTCACCCCACTATAGTTTCTCATTTTTATATCTGTCTTTGATCCATCAAAGACAGAAAATCTTCAAGTGGATATATAAAAAAGAAAATAGCAGAAGAAAGCTATTTCGGCTGGACAGTACAAGATAGTCTTTACCGTACAGTGCCTGAATAAGAAATCGTTTAGCCAAAACCACAAAATAAATCAATGAATTTCATTGCTGCATCATTTTCTCTTGCATTAGACAGCCTACACAGCCTATGGGCAATGTTACTGAGGTTGATCATTTGTCAAGCAGCTCACACAAGTGTTAGCAGCACCTACGCATCTCTTGCCCTCAGGTACCTCTGAGTGCTGTATGAAGCTGCATGTTTTGTGCCATTGTCCACTATTTAGAGTTTTCCTCTTGGATTGTTTGACAACTTACATTTTCTGCTCCCAGTAATTGTAATGGGGCTCTAAGCTTAGTATGGAAGAGAAGATGTTTGTTTTGGTCCTTGTGAACTAAATAAGATTTGGTTCACAATAAACTGTGATTATTTCAAGAATCTCTCTGATAGTAAGTCTCCAAGATTTAAACAGTATTAATGGTAATAGTTCATTTCCACAATGTACATAGTTATTACAAAAACTTGATACCTAATAAGTTATATGGAAAGCATGTTTATGTAGAGTATTTTGAGCATACAACTAAGTGAGCATAATAAATATTGTACAAATACTGTAATGTATGTGTACGTATACGTATAGGCATTAGTGATATAAAAGCTTATATTGATTAAAATATTTTTTACTTTAATAAACATAGATGACAGGAAGCTAATAGTGGATCCTGCTACATGATTAATAAGAAAATATTAAGCAAACTCCAACCAAATTATGTTCTCGTGTACAATTTATACATCACATGACATTTAGTGATAAAATTAACCAAATGCTAAGTTTAACATGACTTAGTTGCCTGAATATGTAACCATTATATTGAATCAGCTGTGCTAGTATGAAGAGATATTGCAGAGTGCCTGAAACTTGAGAATTATGAAATTTATTTTAATGAATGGACACTAAGAATACAGGTATTATAATCTGTAATACTACAGCACAGTGCTATACTGTATATATATTATAAAGTACTGTACTGTATAGTTATTTTATAGTACTGTATGTAATTTAAAGTAATTTTACTTAACTTTTCATGATGAAGAGATGAGATGTGAATTGCCATGATCGATAGTGGTGATTCAGAATAGCTTTTATTCTGAGTTTAGCTAGCATCTATACAAAACTTAAGAGTAAAGCTGTAAGTGTGTTCTTGCTTCTGTGGATATTAGATACTGTTTATTTTTTAATATATTCCTCACATACTTGTGCTGCTGAGATACCAGACTCAGCTTCCTTCACTAGTTCAAATTCCTGCTTAACAATAGGAACCGCACATTTCCTCTTGGCACCACTACTTGTTAATTGCACTTTATTTAATAGGTTAATATAGTTACACAAAACACTGTAAATCAAGGGCAAAACCGGAGACTGAATGATGAGTGTAAATGTGAGTGGGTAGCCTATGGTTCAGTGGAGAATGAAAACAGACAGGTCCTGGATGTGGCTGCTCTAGCCTGTACCAGACAATCATCAGAGTCATCAGACTTGGTTGGATGATTCGGAAGACAACTTGACCGTATTGGAATTACAGACTCTTCCCAGTTTGTCAAATGCTTCCATTTGTCCAGCCGATATTTTTGTCCATAATTGCCAAAATCCATTAAATGAAAGTCTGTTAACCCGTAAACGGTCCAAGCAGATCTACGTTTTTTTTACATATTTTCAAATATAACAAAAAAAAAAAGTAGATCAAAGTTTTTTTACACATTTTCACATGTAAAAAAAAAAAAGATCTACTTTTTTTACATACTTTCAAATGTTGAAAAAACGTATATATACGTTTGGACCGTTTACGGGTTAATTAGAGGTTTTACTGTAAATTATAGTTAAAGAGCTGTCAACCAGTAAAAAATAAATGTCATTTCTTTCAAATAGGTATGTACTCTAGTAATGTACTATATTTAAGTTATCAGGTCTAGCATTTATTTGTATAGTATAAATAAAATGGCCAATTTTTTCAGAGATGATGAGGAAGTATTGGCCCCAGTGGGTGTTCTCAACCCACAGTTGCAACATTACTTCAATACACTCACCCACCGTGCTCTTCATCCCAATGATCCCATACCTCCACCTGCAACTCATGTTTTAGTAAGCTCACTTTCCCTTGCTATCACCATGCTTGGCTAAACTGGTTTTTAGAAATTGTAATAAAATTTTCAGGTAAACTAAGGTCTGTTAGAAGGAAGTTAACTTTTTAGAGTCATCTGTGTTTGTATCATTTAGTAGACAGCTATTTTCATTGTTTAATTCCTAATAAATTTATAATGAAATTATTTTAAAGTTTTATAATCATGCAAATATTGATATGCTACAACCCCTGTTTAGGTGAATTAATTTTAGTATTAGTATGTGTATTAAGTGGCTTTAAGTGAAACAAAGCTGAAGGGGGTGGGAGAGTTTCAGTGGAGAGGAATAAATGGGATTAGGTCAGGGGGTTTCAAATAGAGTTAGAGCTAAAGAAGGAGTAGCAATAATGTTGAAGGATAAGCTATGGCAGGAAAAGAGGGACTATAAATGTATTAATTCAAGGATTATGTGGAGTAAAATAAAGATTAGATGTGAAAAGTGGGTTATAGTAAGCGTGTATGCACCTGGAGAAGAGAGAAGTGTTGAGGAGAGAGAGAGATTTTGGGAAATGTTGAGTGAATGCGTGGGGAGTTTTGAATCAAGTGTGAGAGTAATGGTGGTTGGGGATTTCAATGCTAAAGTGGGTAAAAATGTTATGGAGGGAGTAGTAGGTAAATTTGGGGTGCCAGGGGTAAATGTAAATGGGGAGCCTTTAATTGAGCTATGTGTAGAAAGAGATTTGGTAATAAGTAATACATATTTTATGAAAAAGAGGATAAATAAATATACAAGGTATGATGTAGCACGTAATGAAAGTAGTTTGTTAGATTATGTATTGGTGGATAAAAGGTTGATGGGTAGGCTCCAGGATGTACATATTTATAGAGGGGCAACTGATATATCGGATCATTATTTAGTTGTAGCTACAGTTAGAGTAAGAGGTAGATGGGAAAAGAGGAAGGTGGCAACAACAAGTAAGAGAGAGGTGAAAGTGTATAAACTAATGGAGGAGGAAGTTCGGGTGAGACATAAGCGACTTATTGGCAGAAGGTGGGCTAGTGCAAAGATGAGTAGTGGGGGGGTTGAAGAGGGTTGGAATAGTTTTAAAAATGCAGTATTAGAATGTGGGGCAGAAGTTTGTGGTTATAGGAGGGTGGGGGCAGGAGGAAAGAGGACTGATTGGTGAAATGATGAAGTAAAGGGTGTGATAAAAGAGAAAAAGGTAGCTTATGAGAGGTTTTTACAAAGCAGAAGTGTTATAAGAAGAGCAGAGTATATGGAGAGTAAAAGAAAGGTGAAGAGAGTGGTGAGAGAGTGCAAAAGGAGAGCAGATGATAGAGTGGGAGAGGCACTGTCAAGAAATTTTAATGAAAATAAGAAAAAATTTTGGAGAGAGTTAAACAAGTTAAGAAAGCCTAGGGAAAGTATGGATTTGTCAGTTAAAAATAGAGTAGGGGAGTTAGTAGATGGGGAGAGGGAGGTATTAGGTAGATGGCAAGAATATTTTGAGGAACTTTTAAATGTCGATGAAGAAAGGGAGGCGGTAATTTCATGCACTGGCCAGGGAGGTATATCATCTTTTAGGAGTGAAGAAGAGCAGAATATAAGTGTGGGGGAGGTACGTGAGGCATTACGTAGAATGAAAGGGGGTAAAGCAGCTGGAACTGATGGGATCATGACAGAAATGTTAAAAGCAGGGGGGGGATATAGTGTTGGAATGGTTGGTACTTTTGTTTAATAAATGTATGAAAGAGGGGAAGGTACCTAGGGATTGGCAGAGAGCATGTATAGTCCCTTTATATAAAGGGAAAGGGGACAAAAGAGATTGTAAAAATTATAGAGGAATAAGTTTACTGAGTATACCAGGAAAAGTGTATGGTAGGGTTATAATTGAAAGAATTAAAGGTTAGACAGAATGTAGGATTGCAGATGAGCAAGGAGGTTTCAGAGTGGGTAGGGGATGTGTAGATCAAGTGTTTACATTGAAGCATATATGTGAACAGTATTTAGATAAAGGTAGGGACATTTTTATTGCATTTATGGATTTAGAAAAGGCATATGATAGTGGATAGAGGAGCAATGTGGCAGATGTTGCAAGTATATGGAATAGGTGGTAAGTTACTAAATGCTGTAAAGAGTTTTTATGAGGAGAGTGAGGCTCAGGTTAGGGTGTGTAGAAGAGAGGGAGACTACTTCCCGGTAAAAGTAGGTCTTAGACAGGGATGTGTAATGTCACCATGGTTGTTTAATATATTTATAGATGGGATTGTAAAAGAAGTAAATGCTAGGGTGTTCGGGAGAGGGGTGGGATTAAATTATGGGGAATCAAATTCAGAATGGGAATTGACACAGTTACTTTTTGCTGATGATACTATGCTTATGGGAGGTTCTAAAGAAAAATTGCAAAGGTTAGTGGATGAGTTTGGGAATGTGTGTAAAGGTAGAAAGTTGAAAGTGAACATAGAAAAGAGTAAGGTGATGAGGGTATCAAATGATTTAGATAAAGAAAAATTGGATATCAAATTGGGGAGGAGGAGTATGGAAGAAGTGAATGTTTTCAGATACTTGGGAGTTGACATGTCGGTGGATGGATTTATGAAGGATGAGGTTAATCATAGAATTGATGAGGGAAAAAAGGTGAGTGGTGCGTTGAGGTATATGTGGAGTCAAAAAACGTTATCTATGGAGGCAAAGAAGGGAATGTATGAAAGTATAGTAGTACCAACACTCTTATATGGATGTGAAGCTTGGGTGGTAAATGCAGCAGCGAGGAGACGGGTGGAGGCAGTGGAGATGTCCTGTCTAAGGGCAATGTGTGGTGTAAATATTATGCAGAAAATTCGGAGTGTGGAAATTAGGAAAAGGTGTGGAGTTAATAAAAGTATTAGTCAGAGGGCAGAAGAGGGATTGTTGAGGTGGTTTGGTCATTTAGAGAGAATGGATCAAAGTAGAATGACATGGAAAGCATATAAATCTATAGGGGAAGGAAGACGGGGTAGGGGTCATCCTCGAAAGGGTTGGAGAGAGGGGGTAAAGGAGGTTTTGTGGGCGAGGGGCTTGGACTTCCAGCAAGCGTGCGTGAGCGTGTTAGATAGGAGTGAATGGAGACGAATGGTACTTGGGACCTGACGATTTGTTGGAGTGTGAGCAGGGTAATATTTAGTGAAGGGATTCAGGGAAACCGGTTATTTTCATATAGTCGGACTTGAGTCCTGGAATTAGGAAATACAATGCCTGCACTTTAAAGGAGGGGTTTGGGATATTGGCAGTTTGGAGGGATATGTTGTGTATCTTTATACGTATATGCTTCTGAACTCTTGTATTCTGAGCACCTCTGCAAAAACAGTGATAATGTGTGAGTGTGGTGAAAGTGTTGAATGATGATGAAAGTATTTTCTCTTTGGAGATTTTCTTTCTTTTTTGGGTCACCCTGCCTCGGTGGGAGACGGCTGACTTGTTGAAAAAAAAAAAAAAATGTGTATTATAAATTTTAGTAGTAAGAATTTTTTGTTTTTGCCTTATCGGCCATTTCCAATCAAGGTAGGGTGACCTATTAAAGGAAACACATTCACCATCATTCACTCAATTGCTATCCTGCTAGAAGTGTACTGACATCAAAATTCAGATGACCCTCCTTCAGGAGAGGGTGGGATGTTTCAGGACACAAGTTTGGCTAACTAGTTTCCTTGAATTCCTTCATAAATGTTACCTTGCTGAAACTCCAACAGCATCTCAAGCATTAAGAACCAATTGTCTTCACTCATTCCTATTTAGTAACATACACATACTTGCTGGATGATCTAAGCCCCTAGCACTTGAAATCTCCTCTACCCCTTCACTCCACACCATCCTAGAATGACCCCTGACTCCTCCTCCCTTCCACCTCAGATTACTGTACCTTTTCAACATTCTGTCTTGTCTACAGATGACATAATTTGAATAGTTTCCCCTTGATCATATCTTGATTATTTAAAAGTTGATTTTTGAATTTGATATATACAGTGTTGCCAGGAATTGCCCTTGTTAGTATTGTTCAAAATTCCATTTATTATTTTGTAATAGTGTTCATAACTGAATAAATCTCTTATTATCAGGTAAAAATGAGTAAATCTCTTATTATCAGGTAAAAATGTGTAGACAAAAAGAAAATAAAGATGTCATTAATTTTGTTAGGTTACGGAAATTGTGGTTGATAGATACAGTACTTGCATCTGTTTACTTGATATTGATATCATAAGGGTGGCAGGTTTCAGGGATTGTGGTTAATAAAGACTGTTCGATGTCTGAGACAATTGTAAATGTGTAAAAAACTACCTCCTGTGTAACAGATAACATGCAGAGGAGGTTCTGCTTATGAAAATACAATTCATAAACATGGTAAAGGACTTGTTTGTACTTATGTTTCTGCTCAATTTGAGTTAATTTTTTAATTCAGCTGTTTCACACCAGTACAGGCTGACCCAAAAAAGGAAGCATTTCAAAACATAAGAATAGAGGAGCATTGTAGTTGGCCTACTAGGCAGGTCCTCTCACACTTAACTATTTTCACTCACATATCTATCCAACCTCTTATAATTCATTCTTGAGCTGTCTTTCCAGATATGCACAGAAGGGTATATACATTAGGTGATGAATCTTTCTTTGTATGTATACGCTTTAGAGTTTATTTTATAATACACCGGCCATCCCCACCAAGGCAGGGTGACCCAGAAAGGAAGAAATGAAAGTTTTTTTCTTTTTGCATTTAGTAATTCATGCAGGAGAAGGGATTACTAGCCCCTTGCTCCCGGTATTTCAGTCGCCTCTTACAATACACATGGCTTATGGAAGAAGAATTTTCCACTTCCCCATGAGATTTAGAGTTTATATTATTTCTTATTTTATGGATTTAATTATCCTTAGCTAGTTATGTAAAGGTGACATGCAGCCTCAGTGCCCTTTATGTATTCAATGGGCTTAAAATTTAATTAACCAACCAGCCCAGAAATGTATGGATATCAGATTTCAGATGATTCCTTTACTTCATCATGTTCCATTGATTATTGTATAGCTTTTTTAGTAGCACGTAGACTGATGAGGTATCCTTCTCATACAGAATATACTTGAGACTCCAATGAGTGTTTGTGAAGCAAGAGACAAAGTTGCATCATCCCTGAAGACACTTTTCCCAACTAAGAAAATTGTGAAAGCTAAAAGAGATAGCAAAGATCTGTTTGCAAGGTAGGAAAAAGGAAATTGGTATATAGTTGTGATATACGAATTAAAATGTTTCCCTGTGAACTATGAAAGCACCTTTTGTTCAGCACTGCTTGTGTTTGTATCCATGTTTTTATATTTAGTTTTTGTTCAGTATGTGTGTACAGTGGACTGTCGTTTAACACGGTAGTTATGTTCCTGAAAACGCCGTGTCAGTCAAAACTGTGTTAGACAAATTGAAGAACTTATGGGAAAAATAGGGTTACGTTTCTGGGAGCCCCCGAAAAGCCAAACAGCTTTTTTTTAGACCAACAGATCTTGCAAAATAAAAGTGAATATGTAATTGTAGTGCATTGTCTTGATATGTTACTGCTTAAGACTACAAATGCAATAGAAATAATAGTATTTCTTACCTTAAATTGTGGGTAATGGTGTTTGTGGATGATTGTGGAGATAGTGGATATGGATATGGTGCGGCCCTACTGGACTGAGGTGCATGGTTGTTGGTTGTCGGCAGAAGTGAATGATAGAGGTTCTGGTACTGAAGTCGATGGTTGTATTGGAGTGTGCATAAATTCTGTAATGAATCTCTGGGCTCTTTTATCCTGCAGTACATTATACAGCTGATGGTAAGGCATCATCAGCTGGTCTAGACCCTGTTTCAAAGCACTGCTTCTAGATTTGTTATTGTATAATTATACTATTACTATCAAATAATGTCTACCTATCATATTTATTCCAGAATAATATTAGGTATAACATAAATAACTTAGAAGCATGATAAAGATGCACAAATTAATAAAAACTAACATATAGAGAGGTATTGAAGGGTAGGCAGGGCTATGAGAGGAAGAAGGCACCAGCAGTCTTTCTCAGACTCTCAGTAAGTTGTGGATCACCATAGGGTGTGGAGGTGTGAGCTCACGGCACTATAAAATATTGTATAATAATACAATTACTATCAGTAAGTTTATCTACCTATCATATTTATTCCAGAATAATATTAGGTGTAACATAAATAATGTAGAAGCACGATAAAAACGAATTAATTAAAATCTGACATTATAGAGAGGTATTGAAGATCGGAGGGCGGGGAGGGATAAAAAAAAAAGTGACCGCGACCATTACAGAAAATGTTATGTGCCATGTGTTAAACATACACTCTTTTTCAGTAAGTCAGTCAAGTCAGTAAGTCATTCAGTCAAGTCAGTAAGTTATTCAGTCAAGTAAGTTATTCAGTCAAGTCAGTCAAGTAAGTCATTCAGTCAAGTCAATAAGTTATTCAGTCAAGTCAGTGTCATTCAGTCAAGTCACTGTCATTCAGTCAAGTCAGTGTGTTATTCAGCCAAGTCAGTGTGTCATTCAGTAAGTTATTCAGTCAAGTCAGTAAATCATTCATTCAAGTCAGTAAGTTATTCAGTCAAGTCAGTAAGGTATTCAGTGAAGTCAGTAAGTTATTCAGTCAAATCAGTAAGTCATTCAGTCAAATCAGTAAGTCATTCAGTCAAATCAGTAAGTCATTCAGTCAAATCAGTAAGTTATTCAGTGAAGTCAGTGTGTTATTCATCTCGTTCCTTTTAATTGTACGAACTGATGCTTCATTAAGGCCATAGGCCCTCGTTATATCCACCACATGTGAGCCACTCTTAAGCTTATCTAATATTTCGATTTTCTTCGTAATTCCTAGACTTGAACGCTTAAACCTTTTCTCGTCACTTGCAGGAACACTTGTATTCTTACTGAGCACCATGATTGCTTGGCAGATTTAACAAATGGCAATGAAAACAAGAAAATATGTATGTAAATAAACACAGTGAGCTTCTAAGATACTCGTTGACTCAATGGTGTAACCCAAAGACCATCCCACCCAGCGGGTGATCGCGAGGTCAAAATTTTTTCATCTCCTGCAACCGTGTTAAACTAATTTTACGAAGTGTTAAACAAAAATATGCCGCAATTCTTCAATCATGCTATAACCAAAATGTGCCAGACAAAACCGTGTTAAACGACGGTCTACTGTATATTATTTGTGCCTGTCAGATGTATAGACAGTATTTATACTGCATACTTAAGATCTTCACTTCAGCCATCATTATAGAATATGAAAGGATAGTGACCATTATTTGGTATTTTGATTTGTGCAGTACTGATGGCAAGAGCAACAAGAAGTCTAAGAAGGATGGGAATGAGACCATGAGTGCTAGTGACCTGACTCGCTCTCTGGTGACTCACGTCACCACGGCTACTCCAGTCAAAGACTTTTTGGCGCTCCTTGGTGGTGAAGCACCCGACTTCAACCTAAGTATAGTCTTGGTTTTGTATATCTTGTTGATAGTTTAGGCTGTGAATCAGATGTATTATGGTCCAAGTATTTAAAAAATTAGGAAAGAAGTTCAAATTTTATATATATTTTTAATTGAATTTACCTAATGGCTACTATCTCCATTAGATATGTTGGGGACAGGAGGCCTATGGCTTGTGAAGGGTCTTCCTATTTAGTATGAGTTGAGCCAAGTTTGTAGTAGGTTGGTATGGTGCTTAAGACTTACGTAAATATATAGAGTTCATAGTAGTAGATTGGTAGACAGCATCCACCCAGGGAAGTACTACTGTCCTACCAAGTGAGTGTGAGACAGAAACCTGTATTTGTTTTACATGATGGTAGGAGGGCTGGTGTCTTTTTTCTGTCTCATAAACATGCAAGATTTCAGGTGCATCTTGCTACTTCTACTTACACTTAGGTCACACTACACATGCATGTACAAGCATTTATATATACATACCTCTTGGAGTTTTCTTCTGTCTTCTTACTGGTGCTTGTTCTTGTTAATTTCTGCTCATCTCCATGGGGAAGTGGAACAGAATTCTTCCTCTGTAAGCCATGCGTGTTGTAAGAGGCAACTGAAATGCTGGGAGCAAGGGGCTAGTATCTCCTTCTCCTGTATGTACGTATTACTAAATTTAAAAGGAAAAATTTCGTTATTTCTTTTGGGCCACCCTGCCTTGGTGGGATACAGCCAGTTTGTTGAAAGAGAAAGAATGTCTGACATAGAAGTAGAATATGAGAGCCCCCATGGGTGCCAGCACCATCAACCAGGGAACACATGACTCACGAAACATAATAGCATACAAAATAGTCAGAGGAATTGGTAGGGTAGACAGGGACTGGCTGTTTGAAAGGTGAGAAGTGGTAACTAAGGACACAGCTGGAAGTTAAAGACACAGATGAACCACAGAGATATCAGGAAGTTCATGTATATTTCTTCAGTCTTTGAGTGGTTGGGAAGTGGAATGATCTCAATGAAGAAGTAGTGGAGGTAGGCTTCATACATAGTTTTAAGAGGAGGTATGATAGAACCCACAAGGCTATATAGGAGAGTACACGAGAAACAGGCACTCGTGGACATAGCCAAAAGTTAAAGACACAGATGAGCCACAGAGATGTTAGAATAATGCTGAAGAACAGGCTGAAACATTATCTAAAGATTTGTCTCCAATTTATCGGTTAGTTTTGAATTGCTCCAACCACTGTAGTGTGGCTTTTTCTTCTAAATGCTCTTCATTTAACCTGCTCTGTGTCTATTTTGCACTGAATTGCATAATGTTACTAATTATAGATATGTATAATCTTGAGAAACTGATGTGTGAAGAAAATGTCTCTCTTATTGACATTTCTGAATCATTTAATTTATTTAATTTTCAGTTTGTAAGCAGCTTGCAGACGTTGTACTCCAGTTAATTGACGGTCTTGGAAGCGGAGGTGGTTCTAATGCTGCAATGATGACTAAAGTGATTGATTGTTTGACAACCTTCCGTCAGGAGTCTTGTAGCATAGATCCGTCAACCTACAATAAATTTCTCTCCAGCCTGAAAGAGGTTGTAACCTCCATGTCTTTAAGTGACCTCTGGGACCATGTCAAAGAAAGTAGGTCATTTCAAATTTGAGCTTTAACTAGTATTTCCATTTTTTTTTAGTTTTTGTATCAAAATACAATACATATTGCATATTAAACTGACTTCTAGATTGTCTTGTATTCCATGTTGGAAAATGGTGTTAAATTGTTTACTTGCTGCTGACATTGTCATTATTGGTAACTTTTAAACTAAAGGTTTTCACTTTTATAATTGATTTTTGTTCTGATATTTTTAATGAACATTCAGGACTTCTTACCTATAAAGAAGAAAGTTATACGAGTGAGCAGGATATACTTGTGATCAGTTTCAAGGGTGGTTCTGCTCTCTTAGCCCAACCCAAGGCTAGACTTTTCTGTTTGTGTTTGTAGTCTGCTGGCCTACATAGCCTGGCTGATCTGGTATTTGGTGGAGGTTTTCTCTTGAAAACCTCTACAGGTATTCCAGCCATATTTATATGTATCTGCTGGAAGCAAGTTGAGGAGTCTTGGGCCACAAATGTTAACACTGTTTTCTTATTGTGCTTATGTCCATACATTTTTCCTGTGTTAGCTTTTGATGTTCATCAGCACACCAAACCTTGTCCTCGATACTTAACCCTTTCACTGTCGATGCCATAATATTACGGCTTGCAAGACAGTGTTGGTGCCGTAATATTACGCCAAAATTCTAGCGGCTTCCAGTCTTGTGGGAGAAAGCTGGTAGGCATACACTTGAGAAAATAGGTCTGAGTGGCCAGTGTGCACAGTATAAAAAAAAATCCTGAAGCACGCAGTGCATAATGAAAAAAAAAAAAACTGACTGTGTTTTTGGTTTAAAACACTGAATTTGCAGTGTATTTTCATATGGTATTTATGGTTGTATTCTCATCTTCTTGGTCTCATTTGATAGAATGGAAGATATGTTACAGAAATTGAGGTGATTTTGAATGGTTTTCAGACTAAAAGTACTTTAAAGTTTAGTTCAAAGTAGCGGAAATGTTCAATTTTTGCCGATGTTCAAGAGTAAACAAATTACGTCACGCATCCAATACACGTCAACTGGTGGGTCTAATATGCTTTCACAAATGCGCTGATGTTATTTATACCATTTTTACAATAATGCATTAGTCTGCATAACAGTAAAATCTTCTATTGTTTGTTTGAATAAAAATTCAAAATGGAGAGCAAGCGTAATATAAGAGGGGCCTGGAGACATGACTAATGAACAGAGAAAATGTTATTTTAGTGCTAGGAATGTCTGCATTGTTTTTTCTGGCCCCTATTTTGAAATTGGCCTTACTTGAATTGTGTATGAAATTGGCCAAATTACCAATTTCTGATAGCTTTATTGGGTAGTTGAAATAGGTAAATGGGTGGTTTCTTGTACTCATTTGGTAGAACAAATGGAGCTCTAGCAAAATAGCTATGAGTTTGGTTGACTGGAACAATGGAATTGGCCAAAAATAGGGCTAAAGTGGGCAAAATCTCTGATGTGTAAATATTGCCAAGAATGCTATCTTCGTGAGAACGTAATTCCGTAAGTTTTCCATTAAATTTCGTACTTTTGGGAAAAAGATTATCATTTCATAAGAAAAAATAATTTTTTTTAAATTCTTTGACATTGAGAGCAAGTTCAAGCAGGGGTCTCAACATTGAGGGGGTTAAATTTGTTTGAGCTGCTCTTTTCGTGTATGGCATCAAGTTCTTCCAAGAAGACTCCTTCCGATTCTTTCATTTATGTTTCCTTAACCTTCAAACGAAGAAGTGGTTGCTATTTTTATCCATTCACAAAATGTAAGCAGAACTGCACATATTGTGGGGGGGGTTTCTTGCTGAAGTATTTGATATTACCCCATAATTTACAGTAAGCTACTTCAGTATTAAAGTTCCTTTAGTCAAGGATGAGGCTATATTCCCCACTCATTTACTGGTCAGACTCAGTGATACATAACCTGACTGACTTAAATATATTGCACTTGTACCCAGGTGCTATGAGGAAAATTGATATTTTATAACTTAAAAGCCTATAATTTTTTGTTCTTTAGGTAGGCTTGGCATGATTAACAGTGAAGAAAATGCGAGGAGTAGTGTAGATAGAGCTGCAGCTGAAGAATTCCTGAAGTTGGAACAGCAGTCACAGCAGCCAGCCCCAGCTCCTCAAGTTCAGAATGACGACGTTGAAGATTTGGTTTGTATATTTTTACCTCAGTGTTTCCTTCATTTAATTTTTTATCTTAATTTTTAGAGAAGAGTGTATGCATATTTACAGTACTCTTTTTATTCAGTTAACACACTGACCATCTCCCACCAAGGCAGGGTGTATATGTATGCCGTATATATATATATATACAGTGGACCCCCGGTTAACGATATTTTTTCACTCCAGAAGTATGTTCAGGTGCCAGTACTGACCGAATTTGTTCCCATAAGAAATATTGTGAAGTAGATTAGTCCATTTCAGACCCCCAAACATACACGTACAAACGCACTTACATAAATACACTTACATAATTGGTCGCATTCGGAGGTAATCGTTATGCGGGGGTCCACTGTATATATATATAGTATGTGTATGTATATATATACATATATATACATATATATATACATATACATATATATATATATGTATATATATATATATATACATATATATATATATGTATATATTTATATACATATTTTTTTTTTTTTTTTTTTTTCAACAAGGCGGCCGTCTCCCACCGAGGCAGGGTGACCCAAAAAAGAAAGAAAATCCCCAAAAAGAAAATACTTTCATCATCATTCAACACTTTCACCACACTCGCACATTATCACTGTTTTTGCAGAGGTGCTCAGAATACAACAGTCTAGAAGCATAAACATATAAAGATACACAACATATCCCTCCAAACTGCCAATATCCCAAACCCCTCCTTTAAAGTGCAGGCATTGTACTTCCCATTTCCAGGACTCAAGTCCGACTATATGAAAATAACCGGTTTCCCTGAATCCCTTCACTAAATATTACCCTGCTCACACTCCAACAGATCGTCAGGTCCCAAGTACCATTCGTCTCCATTCACTCCTATCTAACATGCTCACGCACGCTTGCTGGAAGTCCAAGCCCCTTACCCACAAAACCTCCTTTACCCCCTCTCTCCAACCCTTTCGAGGACGACCCCTACCCCGCCTTCCTTCCCCTATAGATTTATATGCTTTCCATGTCATTCTACTGTGATCCATTCTCTCTAAATGACCAAACCACCTCAACAACCCCTCTTCTGCCCTCTGACTAATACTTTTATTAACTCCACACCTTCTCCTAATTTCCACACTCCGAATTTTCTGCATAATATTTACACCACACATTGCCCTTAAACAGGACATCTCCGCTGCCTCCAACCGTCTCCTCGCTGCTGCATTTACCACCCAAGCTTCACACCCATATAAGAGTGTTGGTACTACTATACTTTCATACATTCCCTTCTTTGCCTCCATAGATAACGTTTTTTGACTCCACATATACCTCAACGCACCACTCACCTTTTTTCCCTCATCAATTCTATGATTAACCTCATCCTTCATAAATCCATCCGCCGACACGTCAACTCCCAAGTATCTGAAAACATTCACTTCTTCCATACTCCTCCTCCCCAATTTGATATCCAATTTTTCTTTATCTAAATCATTTGACACCCTCATCACCTTACTCTTTTCTATGTTCACTTTCAACTTTCTACCTTTACACACATTCCCAAACTCATCCACTAACCTTTGCAATTTTTCTTTAGAATCTCCCATAAGCACAGTATCATCAGCAAAAAGTAACTGTGTCAATTCCCATTTTGAATTTGATTCCCCATAATTTAATCCCACCCCTCTCCCAAACACCCTAGCATTTACTTCCTTTACAACCCCATCTATAAATATATTAAACAACCATGGTGACATTACACATCCCTGTCTAAGACCTACTTTTACCGGGAAGTAGTCTCCCTCTCTTCTACACACCCTAACCTGAGCCTCACTATCCTCATAAAAACTCTTTACAGCATTTAATAACTTACCACCTATTCCATATACTTGCAACATCTGCCACATTGCTCCTCTATCCACTCTATCATATGCCTTTTCTAAATCCATAAATGCAATAAAAACTTCCCTATCTTTATCTAAATACTGTTCACATATATGCTTCAATGTAAACACCTGATCTACACATCCCCTACCCACTCTAAAACCTCCTTGCTCATCCGCAATCCTACATTCTGTCTTACCTCTAATTCTTTCAATTATAACCCTACCGTACACTTTTCCTGGTATACTCAGTAAGCTTATTCCTCTATAATTTTTACAGTCTCTTTTGTCCCCTATATATATATATATATATATATATATATATATATATATATATATATCTATATATATATATATATATATATATATATATATATGCACAGTCCTGTATAATTGTTTTTTATTCTACTTTTTTGCTATTTTGGTCTTCTAAGGTGATGTACAATAAAAATTTATAAGATTACAATTATTTTATAGTATAATAGTCATCGAAACATGGAAATTATTCTCATTGTTTGACTTTTCTGGGTTAAATATACTCAGTGTGATTTATGGCTGAATTCCACTGTTAGTATCATAAAATTGTAATAAATTTGGACAGAATAAGTCATCTTTGAACCACTTACACACACTGTTTGCTGGTGGTGGAGCAACAGCTCTTGGTTCCTTTGTTTACTTTTGCTAGTGAGGCATACTAGTACATTGGACACACAGTTATCACACATAGTTATCCATGCTGCTGTTGGTAGTAAATAATTTTTAGTTCAAGTTTGTAGTTGATATATAATGTAATTAAGCCTTTTATTTATTGAATTTAGTTTAATTTTAGCACATTTTATATCATGTTTTATGATTATGAATAGCAAGGTAGTATAAAATATCTATATATATATAATAAATCAAGTTAAAATTGCAGCTCTTCAGAATGTTTCATAAAAATGATTTTCTTAAGTGTTTTGCAAGGTTTTCCTGTCACTTTGACTAAGTGTGTTATATCTGAATTTATAATCTTTTGTCATCTCTAACCCTTAAACTATCCAAATGTAGAGCTATGTTTGTACCGCTAGTGCTCCAAACGTAGATCTACGTTTCATTTTTTCTGCCTCCAAATTTGGCATGATTGGCCTGAGATGCCTGGTCAGTATAGAATGGGTCTTAACACTCGGTGTGTGCAGTATTAAAAAAATCTGGGACCTCTTAGTACCTTGTGGGAGCACCAGTTTAATTGAGCACCAGCTAGAGCAAATAGCGTGGCAAACACCAGGGATTCACTAATGTCATGTCGTATTAACACTCCCCTTTAAAGAGGAAAGTGATGTTGATCCTTTCATTTTTGATACCACTGGTAGTGTCATCCTGCCAGAATGTCGTATGTATTAGGGTGGCTGACTTTGGCTGGGTGGCTTTAGCTGTATCTATCTGTCTATAAATTACCTAGGATAACCCAAAAATTCTAGGCAAAGTGCTATACAGTGCTTGGAGATATAAGGCATAATAAGCATGATGCAAGTAATATGCATTTTCGCTTGCTCAGGATTCAGGAAGCGGTTCGTAAGCCAACAAGTTTACGAGCCGCTTCGATACACACAGGCAAGCAGATGGAAAGAAACACACACACACACACACAGAAGGACAGATAAGCAGAGCTAGACAGATACAGACAGACAGATAGACATGTTTTTGTGTAACTGAAAACAAATAAAGCCAGGGTTTCCTTCAGCAGTGCACGATCATCAAGTGTCAAACCACTGTTTACCCTGTCAGCAGTTTCAGTGACTTGTCATAAACACCATGCTTCAAGGAGTTTCATATATACTCCAGCATGTCTAAAACATTGCTGGGATCTATAAATACTTTGAATATATTTCTAGATAATAGTAAATGACCAAGGCAAGTGAGAATGTTCACCTGTCAGTGTGTTTGTGACTATATGAGTACTATTTCAGTACCTAATATTAGTGTCAGAACAAAGATTGGTTATGAAATCACAAGAACTATTATAAATTGTAATTACCAGAACATAAAAAATATATAAAATAATAAAAAAACAAGAAAAGTTATATCAGCAAGCTGCAGGACTCGATGTTGCAGTCAGGTGAGCATCCAGTGCCAACTTCGCTCTTATATCTTGGTAAGTACTGGTCTTAAATTTTATTTTTTTTTGGTCTTAAAACACAGAAAATTGCCCTCTTTTATTTTTTTTTTCAAAATATTTGGAGCACTGGCAGTGAAAACATAGATCTGTGTTTGGACAGTTTAAGGGTTAAGCTTACTCAATACAGTATTACTTGTATAGTAATTTTAATGTAAAAAGCATTGCCACTAACACAGGACTGATAACAGGTCATAAATAATGCATGTAATTTAAATTTGACCATTTTCTTGTTTTCAGCTGGATGACATGTAGTGTGTGTTGCAGATAGTCTTCATGGTACTGGAGAAACTCGAAAATTAAATGCCTTAGAAACTCTGCCTAGAAAGAAAAGTGATGAAAAGTATTATTTTCTTTAAATTTTGACTCTTTGTGTAAGAAAATATGCGACCCACAGTACAAGATTAGCCTAGTGATAGTTGCAGAGATCAGACTATTTTTTCTGGTATTATTTTATTAAGTGGTAGTTTTAACTGTTGTTTAGTGTTTTTAGGATAGAAATGAGAGTTCAAAGAATTTTGTTAAATATCTCATTGAAAATTGTACGTTATATTCCTTGGGAAGTCCTAAGACCTTAAAGCCATACAGTTCTTGGGCAACGGGCACTGTATGGCAATAGCTAAAGCAGTACACCACTAGTACTTACACCTTCAAGCCACTGTTGATACTATCAGAATTGTAGTTGCTACATTAATTTGATATTCAAAAGCTTACTACAACTGGAGTGTTTATTACCCTTCAAGTTAGTTTCATGTAGCACTATACTAACATTTTACCCATTTAGTTTGTACAGCTAATAGTAATGGTATGCTGTGAATTTCATGTATTTTTTTTATGTATATACTTGAAATTATATGGTTCACAGGATTTGTTCTGTAGACTTTGTCCTGTACGGTCAGATGCTCCTGTGCTTCTCAACCAGTCTCCCTGCAATCCCCGTTGGGGAGGGGAACCTCTACCATCTCCACGATGTCTCATTGTGTGAGGATTAAACCCAAGACTGCTGTCATCAACGATGTCACGAAACTTGAACTTGCATCCTCTCCAGTCTAGTCTAAGAGTTAAGTTTTCGAACATTACTTCTCTGAATGCTGTATAGCCCTTGTGGCTTAGCGCTTCTTTTTGATTATAATAATAATAATAATACTTCTCTGAAAGAAGCTTTCCTCGTCATCTTTCTTGATGAAGAAGCAGCAGACAAGGTACTCACGCCTACTGCACTGAAGATCTTAGACGACTGTGGCTTTATCATCTCTACCTCACCTTACATGCTAGCTAAACGGTCAGTGTTCATGAAACACCTTGATAAGCTAATCACGAACATGTCTCCCGGTGACAGTAAATCATCAATTGAAGACCTTAATGCCTGGGCCAAGATTGACTCCATTGTGAAGATCCTCAGTGCTCAAGGTCACATTTCTGGACGTCACCATGGCAACTAGAGCACTGTCTGATGGCCTGGCCATCTCCTACTTATCAACTTTCGTCAAATTGAACTAGAACGCTTCAACCATGTAACACCTTGTTGGATATGCTGCTCCTACAATCATTCAGCTGCCGAATGCCATGTGAAGAACAAGATGATCTGTTCCACCTGTGGGTCTGAAGGTCACGACTTTCGTTCCTGCACCTCAACTGCTGCTCCCACCTGCATCAACAGTAAGAGCGACCACCATACTCTGGCAGCCAAATGTCCTGTTCGTAAGGAGATCCTTGCAAAGAAACTAAAGGAAGACCTGAAGAAGACTACAGGAAACTCTCCTACTTATGCTGCTATAGCTAAGCTGCAGACGACCACCACCAAGATTCTACAAGCCACTCAACAGTTTCCACCATGCACCACCTCTCCTCTACCAGATGATATTTCAATTAAATTTTATTACTGCATGCTGTATGCACACATGCAAAATGCAGTGAACCTGGGATGTTTCAACACATCTTTGAATGAAATTCTTGCTCTCAACAACCTGCCATCATTCAGCTAGTCCTGCTTCAGCTGAGGTTTTAAAGATGATTCCAAAAATCATCAGCTTCGAGGCACCAGATAACTTGCAAGATACGTTCTCTGCGGACGCCACCTACTCTACTTCAAAATCCACTAATGAGAAACCACCACCACCACTGCCAGGAACCAATCAGAGCCCTCACTGCCCCATGTACCTCCACCTCTCTCCACCAATGAGAAACTGCCTCCAGTGCCAGCCACCACATCTGTCAAGACACGCACAGCGTCCTCGTCTTCCATCACCACTAAAACTGTCCAATCAAGGACTTCGTCTGCCTCTGACGATGACCGTCTCGAGCTCTTGATACTCGGAATCACTTTCTTCTCTGCTTGTCAGTATCCTACTGAACTGATTCCCCGAACGTTGGTCCACCTCCTCCAGAATAGACATGCTAAGTTCACCTGTACTCGTGCACATCCCTATACCCTTGCCGACACAATCAGTGCCCTTACTGCTCCTGGGATAGCCCCCGACAGCATGTTTAAACTTGTCTATCTCCCAAAAGCGAAGTTCTTGTCTCTGCGTTCTGGGACACTAGTTTAATAAGCCTCCCACCGACCATCATTATACACTTCATCCTGCTTGCTGCCTTCTGACCTTCACAGCTCCTGCTGCCGCCTTCGTCATCCCTTCCCTGTGAGCCAAGTACCGTCGTCTTTCATCCTTCTCCATCTATGCCTGCAGTACTACTGTGCCACTTGCCTATTTTCCTCCTCCCTCCCATCCTCCTTCCTTCCCATCTTACAGACAGCTCTGGTCATCTTTGTGCTTGGATTATTATTATAATCAAGGGGGAAGCGCTAAACCCGGAGGATTATACAGCGCCTGGGGGGGGAGGGATGTGGAAGGCATTCAGGCTTAATTTGGGGAACTGGAGCACAGATCCAATTCCCTAAATCAAGAGCCCCTCACCAACATCAAGGAACCTTCCTTGAGGGGTTTGTGCTTGGAATTACGTCATGTTAGTGTGTGTGCGCAAATAATTAATAGAACAGCACATGTGATAGAATAACAGGAAGCAATGGATTTTTTATTATAATTAGGGATGCTAAACACCTTAGGGTTTATACAGTGCATGAGAAATGGGATACAATCAGGTTTGATCCTAGAATAAGATACATCCACCTCCTTGGAGGCAAAGTGGACATTACAGCCACATCATATTTAGGACTGACACTACATTCCAGGTGTTAGTGTGATTACCTTCAAAACCAGGAAAGGAACATCCATTGCTGCTGTCATCACTTTCATTGGTGTCTATTCCACAGAATTTTTTGTTTCACCAAGACTGTGGGGTGTGTCAGTGTGCCATTGTTACTTTATATATTGAGGGGCAATATCCACAATGCCCTGCAACCATCCATATGGCCTGGATGTATTTTTTTTTTCTTAGGGGTAACAAGGGGTCTGACAACCCAGACATGTATATACATGTGATCCACAGAAGGTTAGTATGCTATACACTAATATTCTATAAAAGAAACTATTAATTTATTATAGCTTCATTTTACTTTTATTTTATGTTAATATTGGTTTAATTTTATGTACTTTTTGGCAATATGTAACCTAGGTAAACAACTTTATGCTTTTGCTTATTTTTTTTATATTCAATGTTGCTCTAGTGAATCACTAGAGCAGCACTTATCAAATAGTGGGCCATAACCCCCACCTCATGTTGGCAAGGGAAATCATGAGCAAGGTAAACCTTCCATTGTTGTTCGGGAGATTAGCAAATTTACTGCTTAGGACATTTTGTGGTAGAGGTTTAGCACTTTTTAAACATGGTAATTTTGTAATATTTGGAAGAGCTGCAAAGACCGGTAAACAAATTTGGGAGGATATGTAAAAGGAAATTGGAAAGTAAACAGGAAGTAGCAAGGTGATGAACATTAAAAAGTATAGGCAGTGAGAGTTTGGATATTATATTGGGAGCAAACATGTTCAGATATTTGGGAGTGGACGTCAACAGACGGTTCCACGAGAGACTAGGTGAACCACAGAATTGACAAAGGGAAATAGGTGGATGGTGCATCGAGACATCTGTGGAGACAACAGTGTTACCAACACTGTTGTATGGGTGTCATTATTATTATTATAATCAAAAAGAAGCGCTAAGCCACAAGGACTATACAGCGCTGCAGGGCAGGAAGGAAGCGAGGGCATCAGGTGGCAAAAGGGAGATGGATGAGCAACAGGTTACGGATAACAGCGGGGCAGTGGATGGTGAAAGGGTAAAGGGCAGCAAGAGACTGAACCAGAAAGGGCTGAGGGGAGTGCGAAAAGTATCATCAGAGTTTGTGGAGTAAATCAGTCGTTGTCAAGAAGTCAATGAGAGAGTCAGGATTAAAGGAGGGTCCATCAGCAAGAAGGGAAGGTAAAGAGAGAGTAGGAGAACGAAGACGACGTTGGAGGTAAATTCTGCGTGCTCGTTGATAGAGAGGGCAGTCTAACAGAATGTGGCTAATCGATACTGGAACTTGACACTGCTCACAGAGAGGAACAGGGTGCCTCTCCATGAGATACCCATGAGTAAGACGAGTGTGGCCAATGCGAAGGCGGGAGAGAGTGGTCTCCCAACCTCGGCACTGATGACAAGAAGACGGCCAGTAACCTATGCTCGGTTTAATAGAATGAAGTTTGTTACCGAGCAGAGTTGACCAACGTTGTTGCCAACGGGTGCGAAGGTGGGTAGCTATTGCAGCAAAATAGTCCAGAAATGGAACACCTCGATAGGAAATTGGTAGGTCATATACTGCTGACCGCGCAGCAGTGTCTGCCTGTTCATTGCCCTGTACGTCGACATGACCAGGGACCCAACAAAAAACAATATCTTTATGTTTGGTAGAGATACGGCGTAGCCAAAGTTGGATACGGAGAACTAGGGGATGAGATGTATCAAATTTTCGTATAGCCTGTAGAGCACTAAGGGAGTCTGAGACTACCACAAATGATGACACAGGCATAGATGCGATACGAATAAGTGCTGCAAGAATGGCATACAGTTCAGCAGTAAAAATGCTAGCTGAAGATAGTAAATGCCCTCGTACGACGCTGTCCGGAAACACTGCTGCGAATCCGACGCCGTCTGAAGACTTAGAGCCATCTGTGTACACAGCGGTGGCATGAGAATGAGAGTGGAAGTGATCAAGAAAAAGAGAGCGGGAAGCCACCGTAGGCAGTTGAGCTTTCGAGCAAGGGAGTGAGAAAGAACAGACCCGAACAGCTGGAACTTCCCAGGGGGGTAGGGAAAAGTGAGATGCTACATGAACATATAAAGGTGGTAACTGAAGGGAAGACAAGAGTGAAAGTAGGCGAAGAGAAAAGGGACGGAGCAAACAGGGGCGGCGAACGAATAAAGAATGTCTACTAATATCGGTGACCATTCTATAAATGGAAGGATTGTGTAGATCGTGAGAGCGTACATAGTAACGAAGGCAATGGGCATCACGGCGATCAGACAAGGATGGAACATTTGCTTCTGTATAGAGGCTCTCAACAGGGGAAGAGCGAAAAGCACCAAGGCACAAACGTAAGCCTTGGTGATGGATAGAGTTAAGGCTAGAGAGAGTAGCAGGAGAGGCCGCGGAATAAATCTGGTCACCATAATCGAGTTTCGATAAAACGAGGGCTGAATGTAGGCGAAGCAGAGTTCGACGATCAGCTCCCCAGGAAAGATGAGCAAGGGTTTTAAGAAGGTTTAGCCGGCTGTGACAAGTTGCCTTCAGAGAGGTAATGTGAGGTTTCCAGGTTAACCGACGGTCAAAGAGAAGGCCTAGAAACCTGACTGTATCACGTTCGGGGATACGGGAGCCATAGAGATACAAAGGATGATCGGAGATAACAGAGCGTCTAGTGAAAGTAATTTGGTGAGTTTTGGTACTTGAAAATTTAAACCCATGTGTGGTGGCCCAAGTGGAAACACGGTCGACCGCATGCTGGAGAGAAACTGCAATAAGGTGACAGTCAGCGCCTGCACAAGCAATAGCGAAGTCATCAACATAGAGTGATGACCAAATATTGGGTGGAAGAACAGAGGCCAAATCATTTATAGCAAGGAGAAAAAGTGTTGTGCTTAGAACACATCCCTGAGGGACACCTTCAGCTTGGACGAAGTCCGGGGAAAGAACATTATTGACTCGAACACGGAAATGTCTGTCAGTTAAAAAGTTCTTAAGGAAGGATGGTAGATTGCCTCGGAGGCCTAAGGAATGGGCCTGGGCCAAAATATTATACCTCCAAGTTGTGTCATATGCCTTCTCAAGGTCAAAAAATATGGCAATAACTGAGTGATTATTCGCAAAGGCATTACGAACATACGTATCCAAGCGTAGTAAGGGGTCTATGGTAGAACGACCCTTACGAAAGCCATATTGACTAGCGGAGAGACTGTTGTGAGTCTCTAAATACCACATTAAACGTCGATTTACGAGGCGTTCCATCACTTTGCAAACTGCACTTGTAAGAGCGATGGGGCGATAGTGGGAGGCATCATGTCCTGTAGTACCCGGTTTGCGGAAAGGGAGAACAATGGCAGATTTCCACAGCTGGGGAAGAACTCCTTGTGCCCAAATAAGATTGAAGAGGTGTAAGAGGACTACAAGGGCTGACCGATGTAAATGTTGTAACATACGAATATGAATGTCATCAGGCCCAGCTGCCGATGATCGGCAAGCTGAGAGCGTTGCCTCCAGTTCTTGAAGTGTAAAAGGCACATTATACTGTTCTTCTCCGAGAGAAGAAAAGTCCAAGGGTACTAACTCTCTGGCAGACTTTGAGGAAAGAAACGAGGGGCATAGATGGAGCCCTCGGGAAATACGGACCAGATGTGTGCCAAGTTCAATGGCAACGTTGAGAGGGTTTGCTATATCAACACCAGTGACCCGTAGAACAGGAGCCGGGTCAGGAGAGTATTTACCACTCAATTTCCTCACTTTTTTCCAGACTGCACTCATAGAAGAAGCAGAGGTGATGGTGGAAACAGTCTCGCCAACAAGTGCGTTTAGCTTCACGGATGACACGGCGAGCGATCGCACGCTTCTGCTTAAAATCAACAAGTCTCTCAGCGGTTCTATTGTACCGGTACCTGCCCCATGCAGCACGTTTCAAACGTACTGCACGAGCACAAGCAGGAGACCACCAAGGCACGCACTTCTGAGAATGCCTGCCTGAGGTTTGGGGTATAGAATGAGAAGCTGCGGTATAAACTGATGTCGAGAAGATGTGTAGGAGCTCATCAATGGAGGATGAAGAAGGAACCTCACTAAAAGCAGTGAGGTGTGAGTAAAGATCCCAATTTGCCCGATCAAATTGCCAGCGAGGGCTACGGGAAGGTGGTGAATAGGAAGGAGAAGTAAGAATGATCGGAAAATGATCGCTGTCATGTAAGTCTGGTAGAACAGACCAGGTGAAGTCTAGTGCAGTGGAGGAAGAGCAGACTGATAGATCGATGCAAGAGAGAGTATGAGTACGAGGATCAAAATGGGTGGGAGTACCCGTATTTAAAACATGGAGGGGGTGAGAGGCAAGAAAAGCCTCCAACTGAATGCCACGTGAGTCACAATGAGACCCCCCCCAGAGGAAATGGTGGGCATTAAAATCACCAAGTAACAGAAGTGGTGGTGGTAAGGATGAAACAAGAAAGGCAAAGTCTGGGATAGAAAATGCTCGAGAAGGAGAGAGATATAAAGAACATATTGTAAACCACTTATTCAAGTGGATACGGGCTGCAGTGTAATGCAGCGAGGTATGGACAAATAGTTGACAGTACGGAATATCATTGCGTAGAAGAAGGGCACTTTCATTAAAGGTCCCATCTGAGAAAGGATCAGAAGAATACAATAAATTATAGCCTGAGATAGGTTGGAAAACAGCCGAGTGTAATTTTGGTTCTTGTAAGCAAGCACCAACAGGGGAAAACCTGGAGAGCAACATCTGAAGCTCACCCCGATTACCCCTGAGGCCGCGGATATTCCACTGTAAATAGGCCATGATTGGCGATGAAGAAAATATCAGGAATCTGTAGGTAAAGGCACCTACGGACTAGAAGGGTTAGAAAAGTCAACGTGTGGTGGCATTGGAAGATGTTCAAGTAGCGAAGGAACGGAGCGTTGCGAAGAATGGGGTTGTGAAGATGGAGGAGAGGGAAGAGAAGGAACAGGAAGTGAATCAGTGTCCATTGAAGGTTTAGTCTCTGCAATATATTCTGAAATGGCTTCAAGTGTTTCTGAATTCAAAGATGTATGGGAAACCATATTGGAGATAGGAGGAGGAGGGTGAGTAAAGATTGGGACAGTAATGGACTGTACCAAAGTAGAGGGGGAGGGAAAAGTGTAAGGGACTGGAGATGAAGTGTGGGGGGGGACAGAAGAGGTAGAAACCTGGGAGGTGACAGAAGAGGGAGAAACTTGGGAGGGGACGGGGGTGGAAGGCATAGTACGAGGAGGAGGGTGAATCTCCACACTTGTAATAGAGCCAGAGAGAGGGGAAGAACTAGGTACAGAGACTGGAAAGGTAACGTGTGGAGGTGGAAGAAGGGAAGGAAGGGGCAAAGAAGATTTGAGCAATGTGGATTTTTTGGACTTCTGAGTAGAGGGGCGATTGGTATTAGGTGTCGTACGAGGTCTTGTCGATACTGGGGCTTGTGAGGAAGGACGCGAAGATGCGAGAACAGACTGAGTTGTAGTCGGGACGTCAGAGCCAAGGACAGCAAAAGGATTAGATGCCGTAATGGCTATGGGAGGGGTAACAACAGAGGAGGCTGCAGAAGATGGGACCCCAGAAGTGGGGGGATGTTTGGAAACACGAGAATAAGAAACACGGGGTAGTCTCCCTTGGAGGCGGAGATGAGTAACTGCCATAGCATAAGGGAGACCTTCTGCCTCTTTGAGGCAACGGATTTCACGTTCATTTAAGTAGACCTGGCAACGGCGGGAGTACGAAGGGTGAGCTTCATTACAATTAAGGCAAGATGGAGGTTGACTGCAAGATGTATTAGAATGGTTGTCGGCACCACAGACTGGGCATTCGGCCATAGATCTGCAATATTTCGCTGGGTGACCAAAACGCCAGCAATTTCTACATTGTTGCGGTGTAGGTATCACCTTTCGAACTTGTAACCGATGTCCCGCGACATATACAGAGGACGGGAGTTCTCGGCTGTCAAAAGTTAAACGAGCCACATTGCAAGGGTAACGTCTCCGCCCCCGGGCAGGAAGGACATAAGTGTCTACTTTGAGGATTGGGAGATCCTGGAGTTCCAGCTGTTCAAAAATGTCATTGCCACATGACTGGAAATTCTGTTGGACTATGGTATGGGGCAGAATGACAGTACCACTACAAGAATTGAGAGAAAGATGTTTTTCAATAGTGATAGGAGTAGTATCGATATTCGAAAGGAGAGAAAGATCATGAGCTTGGGTAGCATTCTGGACAGTGACGATGCGCGTACCGCTCTTGAGAGCGTGAAATGAAATATCTCTGCCAACATGACGCAGGAGCGCTTTGGCAATACTATGGTCAGAAAGGTAGGCAGAAGAAGAAGTTGGTCTTAAAGTAAAGAATTTAGTCCATTGTGTGGTCCGAAATTGAGCGTGGAGAGGGAGTGCTTGACGTGTCGGTCGTTTCCGAGTAGAATGGGAAGGTAACGACGGAGCATCATCAGGAGATTGACGTTGGCGTTTAGGAGTAGGACCGGAGTTGGTCCGGCATGAAATGGGTGGGCGATTCGAAAATTGCCGTACCGTAGAGGGAGAAGCCGGAAGCATAGTCAAAGGAGAGCGGAGTTCAGACAAATCGAAGGAGTCAGTCGAAGCCCCGGTACCTGAAGCGGGTGAGGAAACAGCACCAGCAAGAGGTACAGGGGCATCAGGAGTGTCCGAAGAGTGGTCTAAACACAAGGCAGGGTCAGAATGGGGTGCGGTATCAAGAAGGGGCCCGGGGGTAGTGGTTTCATGGACTAGGGCTGCCATGGTTAGGTTACTCCTTTGCTTTTTGTTTTTAAGAAAAAAAAAGAAAGAAGAAAAGAAAATAAAAACAAAAAAAAGAATAAAAAAAGGGGGGAGCGGGGAGGAATAGTTCCCAGGAGGAATGAAAGGGCCGGAAATCTCCCTCCGCGCCCAAGAGGACTCGACACCGCTAGTAGCGCAGATGCAGCATGGAACCCGTGCCATACCCTACCCTTCATGCCAGTAAACCAGCAATCCGGGATAGCAACCTCACATCTGCCGAGCTACCTCGGTGGACAAAAGAGAGGGCGGCCGGATATCCGCCACAAAGCATACCTCCTTCAGCCACCACCCCCGGAATCCGAAAGGTGGCTTCCAGAGATACACCCGTCGCCCAAAAGACACCCAAAGCTACTCCGGGATACCGGAGAGGGATCGGGACATCCCTAGGCAATCCAGATTCCACGGCAAACTACGCCACCGCCAAGAAACCTCAACGGAATGGGATCGACCCCGGTGTCCTTTCCCCTACCTAGGAACTAGCGCGCCTGTGGGAGAAATCACGAAGGCTAAAAAGAGGAAGGGCAAAAGGGAGGGGTGAGGAGGAGGAGGAGGAGGAATGGAAAAAGGGGAGGATGGGGAGGATGGGATAGGGGAGGGGAGAATGGGGGGTAATTAGGTTCGGTCTGAGGAAGAAGACCGACAGGGCTAATTCCTCAGACCAAGAGCCTCTTCACCACGCCAAGGAGCCCCCCTTGAAGAGGTGTATGGGTGTCAGACCTGGGTTTTGAATGTTGAAGTGGTGGTTGGAGGCAGTCGAGATGTGTTATACGTATTATGCAGAGAATTTGTAGTTTGAAGATCAGGTGGTGTGGAATTGCCATATTATTCAGAGGACTGAGGAAGGGTTAAGGTGTTTGGACAGAGGATGGAGAAAATAAGATGACTAGGAAGACATAAATCTAGGGTGGAGGAAAAAAGGGGTAGGGGTTGTCCTAGCAACAGCTGAAGAGAAGGGGCAAAGGAGATTGAGTGCCAGGGGGGTTGGACATCCAACAGACTTGTACTAGTATGTTAGATAGGTGGAGGCAAGTGGGTTTTATGATTTGATGCGTTGTTTTAGTGTGGGCAAGGTAACATTTATGAAGGGATTCAGGGAAAAAGATTAATAGTCCTCGAGGTGGGAAATACAGCGCCTACACTCTGGAGGAGGGATAGGGATGTGGTGGCTTGGAGGGCCATCTGAACTGTGATGCCTGGAGTTTACCTGGAGAGAGTTCTGGGGGTCAACGCCCCCGCGGCCCGGTCTGTGACCAGGTCTCCTGGTGGATCAGAGCCTGGTACCTTTCTGGCAGAACAGCAATTGAATGACTGTTTTCTCTTAGGTCACCATACCTTGGTGGGAGATGGATTAAAAAAAAAAAAAAAAAAAAAAAAAAAAGGATAATGAAATGGTACATTTGCCCCCCCCCCTTTTTTTTTATTGTTTTTATACAAAAATACATTTACTGATTTTAGTCAAGGTCTTGGTAGCATTGTAGAACACGTTCAAGATTCACTGTGCCTTTTGACGAGGCACTGTCATCATCATCATCCTGTGGCTGGAGGATACCTAAGCGGCCTTCACAGCTTCCAACACGAGGTTGCATTGCTCTGAAAAATTATGTATAATATATATAAAGTACTGGACAAAATTTCTATTACATGCCTGAGTTTGAACTATTGTGGCCAGTTGAACACTTGGTTTACCAGCAGTCATTCTCGGGCTGTTTTAATGGAAGTGCATGAACATAATTCAAATAATCCTTTAGGATTGTATCATGATTACCCATGGACAAGGAAGATGGGCAGCTTAAAAAAAAATTTGTAACAATTATTTGTAAAATACAATTGTGTCCTTTTGACACATAAGGGACAATCAGCCAGATACAATGCTAGCAATTTCTTCTCTCCCAAGCTGTATAGCCCTTGTGGCTTAGCACTTCTTTTTTTTGATTATAATAATAATAATTCTCTCCCAAACTCTCTACTGGAGAGAGCTGGAGTTTACCTGGAGAGTTCTGGGGGTCAACGCCCCCACGGCCCGGTCTGTGACCAGGCCTCCTGGTGGATCAGAGCCTGATCAACCTGATCCATACTCCTCCTCCCCAATTTGATATCCAATTTTTCTTTATCTAAATCATTTGATACCCTCATCACCCTACTCTTTTCTATGTTCACTTTCAACTTTCTACCTTTACACACATTCCCAAACTCATCCACTAACCTTTGCAATTTTTCTTTAGAATCTCCCATAAGCACAGTATCATCAGCAAAAAGTAACTGTCAATTCCCATTTTGAATTTGATTCCCCAAAATTTAATCCCACCCCTCTCCCGAACACCCTAGCATTTACTTCCTTTACAACCCCATCTATAAATATATTAAACAACCATGGTGACATTACACATCCCTGTCTAAGAGCTACTTTTACTGGGAAGTAGTCTCCCTCTTTTCTATACACCCTAACTTGAGCCTCACTATCCTCATAAAAACTCTTTACAGCATTTAATAACTTACCACCTATTCCATATACTTGCAACATCTGCCACATTGCTCCTCTATCCACTATCATATGCCTTTTCTAAATCCATAAATGCAATAAAAACTTCCCTACCTTTATCTAAATACTGTTCACGTATATGCTTCAATGTAAACACTTGATCTACACATCCCCTACCCACTCTGAAACCTCCTTGCTCATCTGCAATCCTACATTCTGTCTTACCTCTAATTCTTTCAATTATAACCCTACCGTACACTTTTCCTGGTATACTCGGTAAACTTACTCCTCTATAATTTTTACAGTCTCTTTTGTCCCCTTTCCCTTTATATAAAGGGACTATACATGCTCTCCGCCAATCCCTAGGTACTTTCCCCTCTTTCATACATTTATTAAACAAAAGTACCAACCACTCCAACACTATATCCCCCCCTGCTTTTAACATTTCTGTCATGATCCCATCAGTTCCAGCTGCTTTACCCCCTTTCATTCTACGTAATGCCTCACGTACCTCCCCCACACTTACATTCTGCTCTTCTTCACTCCTAAAAGATGGTATACCTCTCTGACCAGTGCATGAAATTACTGCCTCTCTTTCTTCCTTAACATTTAAAAGTCCCTCAAAATATTCTCGCCATCTACCTAATACCTGTATCTCCCCATCTACTAACTCCCCTACTCTGTTTTTAACTGACAAATCCATACTTTCCCTAGGCTTTCTTAACTTGTTTAACTCACTCCAAAATTTTTTCTTATTTTCATTAAAATTTCTTGACAGTGCCTCTCCCACTCTATCATCTGTTCTCCTTTTGCACTCTCTCACCACTCTCTTTACCTTTCTTTTACTCTCCATATACTCTGCTCTTCTTATAACACTTCTGCTTTGTAAAAACCTCTCATAAGCTACCTTTAGCTTCATCATTCCACCAATCACTCCTCTTTCCTCCTGCCCCCACCCTCCTATAACCACAAACTTCTGCCCCACATTCTAATACTGCATTTTTAAAACTATTCCAACCCTCTTCAACCCCCCCCACTACTCATCTTTGCACTAGCCCACCTTTCTGCCAATAGTCGCTTATATCTCACCTGAACTTCCTCCTCCCTTAGTTTATACACTTTCACCTCCCTCTTACTTGTTGTTGCCACCTTCCTCTTTTCCCATCTACCTCTTACTCAGAATGATTAGAAATGTGTTTGAAGGAACTGTAACATGAAAAACATTAAAACTGTTACAGAAAATATTAGTAACAATAATTATTACAGAATTAACTTCAATAAATTTACAAGTGGGAAGGACAGGCATAGCCTCCCCTATATCATCTTTTATCTAGCCCAACACCTGGAAAACAAAGGCATCTAGCAGCCATTTGGGTCACCTGCCTTGGTGGGACATGGCCAACATGTTAAAAAAAAAAAAAAAAAAAAATTGTACTTCAAGAAACTGATAGATTTCATTTAGACAAGGTATGTATAGATTTCAAAGAATACAGGGGAACAGCTGCTAACAGTTTCAATCAATTTATTTTTTCAATCAATAGATGCTGCTTTCACCTTTCCTTTCACAGGAGGGAAGAAACAGCAAATTTTGATGGTACAGTTTGGACTCCTACATTCATTTATTTATTTATTTATTTAGTAATTTTAGCATACATACAGAGGTACAAAAAAATACAGGTAAGAGCAGCATGCCAAAGCCACTTATATGCATAGCATTACGGGCTGGCTTAAAATTAACTTAAGATTAACTAAGCAATGATGAAATCAGTGGTAAGACATTATTGTAAACAGATAACTATAAAGCACAAATGAGTATTACAAAGACAGGTCATATGGTTGCATGCATTGCTGTACATTCAGTAGAATGGAGTATTCTGTTAGGTAGTGTATTTAAAAAATAACAAAGTTAGATTGGGTCCTAGGTTTAACATTTATGTGATGGTAATAAATGGTATAAAATACCGACAATGGAAATATAAACAAATGCAGTATAATGTGATCCTTTATTGACAACGTTTCACCCACACAGTGGGCTTTCTCAAGTCACACACGGATCTACCTTGGCTGAACCACTCGCCAAGAAACTTCTTCATCGCTATCCCACATAAGAACATAGAACACTGCAGAAGGTCTACAACTTGTCCAATACCCCTGCCAAGCTACCCAAGACTATAACCCCACCCGGTAGATCATCAGATGCAGCATTCTTCACCTGACCTCAACATTCTGACTATAAATACTCTCGTACCTTCCAACCCCAGGTAGATCCGTGTGTGACTTGAGAAAGCCCACTGTGTGGGTGAAACTTTGTCAATAAAGGATCACATTATACTGCATTTGTGTTTATATTTCCATTTATGTGATATAATTGTGAGTAACATTTATGATATACAATTTATAAGGTTCAGTTATTCAGTATTTATTTGGTTTTGGGTGAGTAAGTGATCTTTGAGAAGAGACTTGAATTTATAAACAGGTAGCGTTTCTTTTATATTTACAGTTAATGAATTCCAGATTTTAGGGCCTTTTATGTGCATTGAGTTTTTGCATAGCGTGAGATGGACACGAGGAACATCAAAGAGTGATCTGTGCCTTGTGTTATGGTCATGTGTTCTGTTGAGGTTGGCAAGGAGATGTTTGAGGGGAGGGTTAATATCAGAGTTAAGTGTTCTATGTATGTAATAGGTGCAATAATAAGTATGGATGTTTTGTATGGTGAGTAGGTTGAGTGTTTTGAATATTGGTGGAGTGTGCTGCCTGTAGTGAGAATTTATCATCATTCTAACTGCAGCCTTTTGTTGGGTAATTAGTGGTCTGAGATGGTTAATTCTTGTTGAGCCCCATGCACAAATTCCATAGGTGAGATAGGGGTAAATAAGAGTGATAAAGGGCCAGGAGGGCTGACTGTGGAGCATAGTACCGTATCTTCGATAGTATGCCTACAGTCTTGGAATTTTTTTTAGAAATTTGTTGTATATGTGTATGAAATTTGAGTCTATTATCAAGGTGGATTCCTAAGAATTTTCCCTCTGTTAGTTTTGTGATAGGTGATCCGTTTATCGTTATGTTAAGATGTACATCTGTAGCTCTGTTACCAAACTGAATGAAGTAGGTTTTGTCAATGTTTAGTTTAAGTTTGTTAGTCCTCATCCAGGTAGATATTTTCTGTAATTCGGTATTTACAGTATTGGCTAGCGTGACTGGGCTCGGGTGAGAGAAGACGTATGTAGTGTCATCTGCAAAAAGTGTGGGTTTGAGTAATTGCGAAACATTTGGTAGGTCATTTATGTATAGGAGAAAGAGAAGAGGGCCAAGGACACTTCCCTGTGGGACACCAACTGTAATTGGTTGAGCGGAAGAGCTTGCCCCATTTGCGTACACATATTGGCTTCTGTTGCTGAGGTATGACTTGAGGTAGTTGAGGGAGTGACCTCTTATACCATAGTGTGACAATTTTACGTGGAGCAAGTCATGGTCAACTGTATCAAAAGCTTTACGTAAGTCAATGAAGATCCCCAGTGGGACTTCTTTTTTCTCTATTGCAGTGTATATATGTTTACCTGGAGAGAGTTTCGGGGGTCAACGCCCCCGCGGCCCGGTCTGTGACCAGGCCTCCTGGTGGATCAGCGCCTGATCAACCAGGCTGTTGCTGCTGGCTGCACGCAAACCAACGTACGAGCCACAGCCCGGCTGATCAGGAACTGACTTTAGGTGCTTGTCCAGTGCCAGCTTGAAGACTGCCAGGGGTCTGTTGGTAATCCCCCTTATGTGTGCTGGGAGGCAGTTGAACAGTCTTGGGCCCCTGACACTTATTGTATGGTGTCTTAACGTGCTAGTGACACCCCTGCTTTTCATTGGGGGGATGGTGCATCGTCTGCCAAGTC
Organism: Cherax quadricarinatus; assembly: GCF_038502225.1. Taxonomy (NCBI): domain Eukaryota; kingdom Metazoa; phylum Arthropoda; class Malacostraca; order Decapoda; family Parastacidae; genus Cherax; species Cherax quadricarinatus. The sequence continues at coordinate 7,453,978 of NC_091370.1, read as the reverse complement.
TTTTGCTTTCGTAGCGAGTGATTTTCGTGTGCAAGTTCGGTACTAGTCCCTCTAGGATTTTCCAGGTGTATATAATCATGTATCTCTCCCTCCTGCGTTCCAGGGAATACAGGTTTAGAAACCAAGCGCTCCCAGTAATTGAGGTGTTTTATCTCCGTTATGCGCGCCGTGAAAGTTCTCTGTACATTTTCTAGGTCGGCAATTTCACCTGCCTTGAAAGGTGCTGTTAGAGTGCAGCAATATTCCAGCCTAGATAGAACAAGTGACCTGAAGAGTGTCATCATGGGCTTGGCCTCCCTAGTTTTGAAGGTTCTCATTATCCATCCTGTCATTTTTCTAGCAGATGCGATTGATACAATGTTATGGTCCTTGAAGGTGAGATCCTCCGACATAATCACTCCCAGGTCTTTGACGTTGGTGTTTCGCTCTATTTTGTGGCCAGAATTTGTTTTGTACTCTGATGAAGATTTAATTTCCTCATGTTTACCATATCTGAGTAATTGAAATTTCTCATCGTTGAACTTCATATTGTTTTCTGCAGACCACTGAAAGATTTGGTTGATGTCCGCCTGGAGCCTTGCAGTGTCTGCAATGGAAGACACTGTCATGCAGATTCGGGTGTCATCTGCAAAGGAAGACACGGTGCTGTGGCTGACATCCTTGTCTATGTCGGATATGAGGATGAGGAACAAGATGGGAGCTAGTACTGTGCCTTGTGGAACAGAGCTTTTCACCGTAGCTGCCTCGGACTTTACTCTGTTGACGACTACTCTCTGTGTTCTGTTAGTGAGGAAATTATAGATCCATCGACCGACTTTTCCTGTTATTCCTTTAGCGCGCATTTTGTGCGCTATTACGCCATGGTCACACTTGTCGAAGGCTTTTGCAAAGTCTGTATATATTACATCTGCATTCTTTTTGTCTTCTAGTGCATTTAGGACCTTGTCGTAGTGATCCAGTAGTTGAGACAGACAGGAGCGACCTGTTCTAAACCCATGTTGCCCTGGGTTGTGTAACTGATGGGTTTCTAGATGGGTGGTGATCTTGCTTCTTAGGACCCTTTCAAAGATTTTTATGATATGGGATGTTAGTGCTATTGGTCTGTAGTTCTTTGCTGTTGCTTTACTGCCCCCTTTGTGGAGTGGGGCTATGTCTGTTGTTTTTAGTAACTGAGGGACGACCCCCGTGTCCATGCTCCCTCTCCATAGGATGGAAAAGGCTCGTGATAGGGGCTTCTTGCAGTTCTTGATGAACACAGAGTTCCATGAGTCTGGCCCTGGGGCAGAGTGCATGGGCATGTCATTTATCGCCTGTTCGAAGTCATTTGGCGTCAGGATAACATCGGATAGGCTTGTGTTAATCAAATTTTGTGGCTCTCTCATAAAAAATTCATTTTGATCTTCGACTCTCAGTCTGGTTAGTGGCTTGCTAAAAACTGAGTCATATTGGGACTTGAGTAGCTCACTCATTTCCTTGCTGTCATCTGTGTAGGACCCATCTTGTTTAAGTAGGGGCCCAATACTGGACGTTGTTCTCGATTTTGATTTGGCATAGGAGAAGAAATACTTTGGGTTTCTTTCGATTTCATTTATGGCTTTTAGTTCTTCCCGCGATTCCTGACTCCTAAAGGATTCTTTTAGCTTAAGTTCGATGCTTGCTATTTCTCTGACCAGTGTCTCCCTGCGCATTTCAGATATACGTGTATTGACCTCTTTTAGCCGCTCTGTTATTCTTTTCCGTCGCCTGTAAAGGGAGCGCCTGTCTCTTTCTATTTTACATCTACTCCTCCTTTTTCTTAGAGGAATAAGCCTTGTGCATACATCGAGTGCCACCGAGTTAATCTGTTCTAGGCATAAGTTTGGGTCTGTGTTGCTTAGTATATCTTCCCAACTTATATCGGTTAGGACTTGGTTTACTTGGTCCCACTTTGTTTTTGTTATTGAAGTTGAATTTGGTGAATGCTCCCTCGTGACTAGTCTCATTTTGTCGGTCTGGGGCTCCACGCATACATGTCTGAACCTCAATTATGTTGTGATCTGAGTATATTGTTTTTGATATGGTGACATTTCTTATCAGATCATCATTGTTAGTGAAGATGAGGTCTAGTGTATTCTCCAGTCTAGTAGGCTCTATTATTTGCTGGTTTAAATTGAATTTTGTGCAGAGATTTAAAAGCTCGTGTGAGTGTGAGTTTTCATCAGAGCTGCCTCCTGGTGTTATTACTGCAACAATATTATTTGCTATATTCCTCCATTTTAGGTGCCTCAAGTTGAAATCCCCCAGGAGCAAGATGTTGGGTGCAGGAGCTGGAAGATTTTCCAGACAGTGGTCAATTTTTAACAGCTGTTCCTGGAATTGCTGGGATGTTGCATTCGGAGGCTTGTAGACTACCACAATGACTAGGTTTTGGTTCTCGACCTTTACTGCTAAAACTTCCACTACGTCATTTGAGGCATTAAGCAGTTCTGTGCAAACAAGTGACTCTGCAATGTACAGGCCAACCCCCCCCCTTTTGCCTGTTCACTCTGTCACATCTGTATAGGTTGTAACCTGGGATCCATATTTCGTTGTCCAAGTGATCCTTTATGTGGGTCTCAGTGAAAGCCGCGAACATTGCCTTTGCCTCTGCAAGCAGTCCACGGATGAAAGGTATTTTGTTGTTTGTTGCTGGCTTTAGACCCTGTATATTTGCAAAGAAGAATGTTATCGGACTGGTGGTATTGTTGGTACTGGGGGGGGATTTTTTTTCCGGCATTAGTATCTGTATCTGTTGGTTTGGAGTGGAGGCCATCGACTGTGGTTCCACTCCAGGAATGACTGGATTTGGTGTACGATTTCTGCCATTTCCTGCCAGTTTTTTTTCCTTCCTGGCACTAAAAAACCTCTCCCTCTTGAGTGGCTGTGGCTACCCAGGTTTTCCCATGGCCTGGATGTTTTGTATCTTTTTGTCCCCTTTAGATGGTGTGCCTGGCAATTTAAGTTATAGCACAGTCTTTCCTGTACTGAAGAGGTACACATTTCAGGGTGAAAAAGCTTACAGGAAGGGAGTTTGCATTTTCCTGTTGTCATATGGGCATGGCATTTTCTAGGGTGGTCATAGTTGCATGTCCCATCTGTTTTTCCAGATTTCCCATGCCAGGAGATACCAAGTGCATAGTATGTGCACAGGCTTGGTTTCCGCTTGCCTTGGGTTTCTGTGACTGTATTCCCTGTTGGTGCATGTTTCCCTGTCTTACTTCTATCCTCCCTAGCACGAACAATGGAGCTCCCACCAGTTGTTTTTGGTAATTTATCCTCACTATTGCTATTGGAGTCCTCTTGTTTGCTATTTCCTGCGGTATTTCTAGTTTGCAATATTGGTTTTATCTTATCTTTGACTACACTTGTTTCCCTACTATGGCTCCTGTCCCCTATGAGGTCATTTATATGTATTCCTTCCTGCGTATAATTCCCGACTACCTGGACAAAATCTCCAGCTTCACCATTACTGTCTCCCAGGACAGTATCTCCAGCTTCACCATTTCTGTCTCCCAGGACAGCACCTCCAGCTTCACCATTACTGTTCTAGCATATGTATAATAGCATCATTAGTATTTTTATTAGGCCTGAATCCAAATTGGCAGGGGTTGAGTATGTTTTGGGAGATGAGGTAGGAGTAGATTCGTTTATGAATTAATTTTTCAAAGATTTTTTAGAGGGTGTAAATTGGATATTGGCCTATAGTTATTCAACTCTGTTTGGTCTCCTCCTTTATGGATCGGGGTGACCCTTGCTATTTTGAGAACTGTAGGGAAGGTGGAGGATTCAATGGATTTGTTAAAGAGTGTTGCAATGATTGGTGATAGTACTTGTGACACTTTTTTGTATATAAAGGGTGGTAAGGTATTTAAATCTCCTGCCTTGTTTTTTAGTGCGTTGATAATAAGGGAGACTTCGTATGGGTTAGTCGGAGCTAGGAACAGTGTTTTCGGGTAGTTGCCAGTGAGGTAGTCATTTGGTGGGGTATCTGAGCTTGGGATTTTATTGGCAAGGTTTTGTCCTATAGTGGAGAAGAAATCATTGAGTCTGTTTGCTGTTTCTGTTGGTGGGAATTGGGGTTCATCTGATTTTGCTAATTTTATTTCGCTATTTCGTGATATCTTTTTTGTTCCCAGAATTTCTGATAGGGTCTTCCAGGTCTTTTTTATATCACCTCGTAAGTTGGATAATCTGTTCTCATAATACAATTTTTTTGCCCTTCTTATCGGGCTGGTTAGGATTGACGAGTAACGTTTTGTTTGGTCTCTGGTTATGTGACCCATTCTGTACTGTTTTTCATATCGGTGTTTTGTATTTATGGATTTGAGAATGCTGGGTGTTAGCCAGGGACTGTTCAGTCTCTTAGCTGTCATCTGTTTAGTTTTTTTAGGGCAGTGCTTGTTATAGAGGTATTGGGTCTTTTTTAGAAAATTATTAAAACATTCGTTAATATCTGTATAGATTTCTAGTTCAGTGTGCCAGTCAATGTTTGTTACTGCTGTTGTGAAGTTATTAATGGGTGCCTCATTGTGAAGTCTGAAGGTGACTTTAGTAGTGTCTTGGGGTATTTTACCAAGAGTTATGAGGAAAGTAGGGTAGTGGTCTGTGGTATTATCTGTAATTATGCCTGATTTTAAAGGGGATATGGTGTTGGTCCAGATGTGGTCAAGTAGGGAAACACTAGTCTCCGTAACTCTTGTAGGTTTTGTTACTGTTGGTAGTAACATGCAGTTACTCGTTGTGTTTGTGAATTCAGTAACATGTGGGTCCTGGTCTTGCAGGAGATTTATATTGAAGTCACCTGAGAGTAGTGATCTTTGTTCATGCGTGCATCAGTTATCATACTTCCTAGGTTTTAACTAAATTGGCTAATGTTTGATTGTGGAACTCTGTAGATGTTTATCACTGTGAGAGGTTTTTGCAGGTATTTGGATTTCAATTTAGCTATTATATATTCCTCATGTTCATCCCTTGTGCAAGTATTAGTGATACATTCTAGTTGGTCTGAGTAGTATATAGCTGTGCCACCCCCTTGTTGGTCTGGCCTACAGTTGTGTATGGCTGTGTAACCAGGAATGGCATAGACATCTGTAGTATCAGGCTTTAGCCAGGTTTCAGTTAGTGTAATGATGGACATATTGGCATGCAAGGAATTTAGTAATGCTATGAGGTCATCGTAATGCTTGCTTAAAGATCTGATATTGTAGTTAAAGATAGTTATGTTGTTGCTGGCTCTGAGAAGTGCCTTTGATTGTTCTGCTGTGTAGTAATTACAGTAACTGTTTGATTCATTTAAGTCATTAAATAAGAGGTTGGTATCAGGATCAATGCTTGTAATCATAAGATTTGTAGTGAATCTATAGTTAGAATTAAGTATAAAACAAAGTAAATATTCTAAAGCTAAAAAATAGCACCTGAATTATTTAACAAATGTAAAAATAATGAGCTAAGGTAGTTTTTTAAAGCTAAAATAAAGGAGACAATATAAAAGGGACTAAAATAATTTGTGGTGAACAAATAAAGTGATGATCAAATAATCGAGCTTGGGAATATGATAGTAGGTAGTACTTTAAAGGTAATTCTTTAAAGTTAGAATTATAATATAAAATTATAATATAAAAGGGACTAATATAAGTTGTGGTGAACAATAAAGTGGTAATCAAATAAATGAGCTTTGGAGTATAATGGCAAAATAGTGAACTTATTATACTTTAGCACCTGAGAATAGCACCTTGATTATTTTAACAATTGTGAATATATGAACTAAGGTAGTTATATAAAGCTAAAATAAAGGAAAAAAATATATAAGGGACTACAATTAAATAATAGTAAACAAAGTTAAATGGACAGATAGTCACTATGAAATAATATTGGTTTAGGAGTAAGATCTGATTTGTAATATTAAATAAGTTGAGCAGTTTATTGCACAATAAAAAGTAAAAAAATGAGGTAGTTGGTACTAGCTAGCAAAAGATAGTTTTGGTACCTGCAAAAAAGTAATTGGAATATACACTAATTGCACACACAATAAAAAGTGACTAAAAAAACAAGTAGTGGTAAACAAAATTAAATGGACAGGTAAGAACAATGAATAATATTAATTTGGAGTAAGATTTGACTTGTAACACAAAATTATGAGCAATTAATAGCAGTAAGAAAGAAGTATAAAGTATTGGAGGTAGTTAGCATTAGCTAGTGATGAAAAAATAATAATGCACAATATAATAGTAACGTACACTATATGCACCACACGTATATATGTATTAAGGGCACTTATCTAATCTGTTACAGAAATGTCCGCTTTTCTAAGGAAGGTAGAGAAATCATGTTCGTTTGAGATGGTATATTGTTGTCCTGTTGATGTTTTCCTTACTAGTATTTTCCCATCTCGCGTGAAACACTGATGTATTTTGTTTTCCTGTTTAAGTTTTCTCAGCCTGAACAGAAGGTTTTGACGTTTTCTTGTTAGACACTCATTTATGTACACTCCATTTTTCATTGTAATTGCTGATTTAACCCTTTGAGGGTTTTCGTCGTACTAGTACGTCTTACGCATAGGGGTTTTTGACGTACTAGTACTCATAAATTCTAGCGGCCTCAAATCTAGTGGGAGAAAGCTGGTAGGCCTTCATATGAAAGAATGGGTCTATGTGGTCAGTGTGCACAATCTAAAAAAAATCCTGCAGCACACAGTGCATAATGAGAAAAAAAAAACTTTGACCATTTTTTTTAATAAATCAGCGACTTTGCAGTGTATTTTCGTATGGTATTTATTGTTGTATTCTAGTTTTCTTGGTCTCATTTTATAGAATGGAAGACATATTACAGAAATTGAGATGATTTTGACTGGTTTTACAAAGAAAAGTGCCTTGAAATTGAGCTCAAAGTAGCAGAAATGTTCGATTTTTACCAAACTTCAAAAGTATACAAATCGTGCCAAGCGTGCAATACACGTCAACTGGTGAGTCTAATATTCTTTCACAAGTGCACCAATAATATTTATACCATTTTTTACACTAATGCAGTAGTCTGCATAACAGTAAATCTTATATTTTTTGTGAAAATAAAAATTCAAAGTGGAAAGCAAAAGAATATAAGAGGGGCCTTGAGATGTTACTAATGACTAGAGGAAATGTCATTTTAGTGCTAGGAATGTCTTTCTTGTTTATTCTGGACCCTATTCGGAAATTGGCATCTTTTGAAATTTGTGTGAAATTGGCAAAATTGCTAAATTCTGACCACTGTACTGGATAGTTGAATTTCATAAATGAGTGGTTTCTTGCACCCATTCGATAGAAAAAATGGAGTTCTAGCGAAATATTCATGTTTTTTGTCGACTAGTACAGTGAAATTGGCCGAAAATGGGGCTCAAAGTGGGCAAAATCGCCGATGCGTAAACATCGCCGAGACCGCTAACTTTGCGAGAGCATAATTCCGTAAGTTTTCTATCAAATTTCAAACTTTTGGTGTCTTTATGATCGGGAAAAGATTCTCTATCTTTTCATAAGAGAAAATAATTTTTTTTTTTTTTTAAATTTGGCCGACCCTGAGAACGAGTTTCGGAGAGGGCCTGTCGACCCTCAAAGGGTTAATTAGGTCCTTTCTTTTATCGTATGAATGAAGTCGGATCATTATACTGTGTTTATTTCCTGGTTTTCCTAGCAAACGTGTTTCTTTGATTTCATTGTTTTGCACGATGATTTGTACGTGGTCCTGTATTGTCCTGACAGCAGTTTCTTTGCACTATGCTTGGGTTATGTCACTTGGAATGTGTGGACTGTTTATTATAACTTCATCAGACAACTTATCTTGTTCAGTTTTGTCGTCTTGGAAATCAAGGTATTCATTTAGTCGAGTGTGCATGTTCTGATTCCAGTCCTTGATTGCTTCTTCAACCTTCACATTTATTGTAGTTATTTGTTCGGTGTGACTGGCTATAGCTGCTTTCAGGTTATGTTCCCATAGATATCATAAATTAACATCTGTGACTAGTAAATTATGCTTGCATAATACATTTATACTCATTCTAAGCTTCAGAATTCATAACTCTCAATGTACTTTAATCTAGTTACAGTATTATCAACATTCATACAAAAGAATGAACAGAGCTTTCGGCAAGAGAAAGACATTTGCCACACTTTGAACTAAATTCCATGGTTAATTTCCAATTTATGGCTTGTGTGTCTGGACCCAAGAAATAGGAAAAAAAAAAAAAAAAGTAAAGTAAAAGTCAGAATCATTCCCAGGATGTACATCAGAAAAGTTAAACATTTGTTACGTGCCAGGGGATCCTTCAAAGGAGGGGAGTGCCTTGAAGCTGGTGAAGGGTTCTTGATTCAAGAAATTTTAGCTATTCTCCACTTGAACCAAACCTAATTACCTCTCATACCTCAGGTGCTGTATGATCCTTATGAGTTAGTGTGTCCCCATTAATAAAAATATAATTATATGCTTGTAGTATGAAGGTAAATGACTACCAACAATGTGAGGGAAATGGACAGGAATGCATTCACTTGGACACTTTTACTGAAGACATTTCAATCCTTGGACCCTGATCACTTCAATTCCCTGGATGAAAATCATGTATTTACAGTGATTAAGGTCCACTGACTGAAACGTCTTCAAGATTTGTGTAAATTTCCTTCAATTATGTGCTACTCATTAGAGACCCTCCAATTAACCTTGCTTAGGATTTAAGGTTTAAGAACGAAATGTAGAAAAAGCATTTTGTTACAGTACTTACGTATTTACAGCTTGTGAAATTCTCTGGGTTGAAATTTCTGCAAGAACCTTGTCTAATCCTTGGGAAAGAATGAGAGCATTCTCTTTGGTAAAACACATAGGAGGCATCAGGATGAGAATGTTTCGACCGTCTCCCTCATTAGCCATTATAACATGTTTTTCTCTCATTCTGTAATGAAAAATAAATAATAAAGGTTTGCACATGTACAGTACATTTGGTAATTCCCTAGTACCACATTAGGGTATTTCCAAGATGTAATGGCAAAAAATTTTGTTATACACATGCTTGTTCAAAATTTTATCAAACAAGTCTTAAGAAAGTCCCAGCAGTTTGGAGTCATGATTTATAATGAGTTTTGGCTAAGTAAATACGTATACAAGCAGCAGATGAACCAAGACTGAGAATCTTATTAAAAGAGACGAAGGAGTGTGAAAGGAGAGCTAATGAGAGAGCAGTGAGGGTTTTATTATAATATTTTGCTTAGAGTTTTGGAGTGACATCAGTAAGTTAAGAGCCTAGGAAACACAGTCATCAGATGGAGAGGTGGAGGTACTGGAAAGATAGACGAAATATTTTGAGCTGTTCAGTGTTGATGAAGTGAGGGAGGTAGCGATATCATGTATTAGACAGGGATGTATAACATCTTGTAGGAACGAGGAAGAAACAAATGTAAGTAGTGGGGAAAGTACACAAGGCAGTGGGCAGAAAGCTAGGTGATAAAACAGATGTGGCAGATGAGATCAATACAGAAATATTAACAGTAAGCAGGATATAGTTTTGGAGTGTTTGGTGTATTGTTTAAATATATGCATGAAACCAGGAAAGGGTATTTAGGGAATGGCAGTGCATGCATAATTCTTTCGTACATATAAGGGCAAAGAGAAAGAATGAATACGTACAGTATAGAAAAAATTAAGGGTGAGGAAGTATTGAAGGATTGCCGAGGAACAAGGTGGTTTTACGAAAGGCAGTGGATGTATAGGACAACTGTTTATATTGACACAAGTGAACAATATTTAGTTAATTGTAAGGAAATTTTTTTGTATCTATGAATTTAAAAAAATGGATAAGATAGAGAAGCAATGTGTCAGATGTTGCAAAATGTACAGAATAGGTGGTAAGATACTAAAAGCAGTAGAGTTTTTATGTGGACAGTGAAGCTCAGGTTAGTATATGTAGGGGAGAGGGGGGGCTTATTTTCCCATAAAAGTAGGCCTTACGAATGTATAATGTCACTTTGACCGTGGAATTAAAAGATAAATTTGATACGGTGGGAGCTGTCAGTTACTTTTTGCATAAGAAACTTCTTTTGGGAGATTCTGAAAAACTGCAAAGGGAAGAAAAATTTTGGAGGGTATATTATGAAAAAAATATTAAAAGGTAACATTTAAACCAGCAGGAGAGAATTTTAATAGTTTTCCTAATGTTGAGAATTAGTAAAAAATTTCCACATTTATTTCATTTACTGTATATATGACATGGAACTATGCAGTATGCTTAGTTTTCATTACTATTTTTCATACACTACAGTATCTGAGTATTACTTAAGATTATCTTTTAAGGAAAGTGCCTCAATTCCAGTGAAATTCTAATGATCCAAGGAATGTAAGCTACCCTCTTCCTTGAAGCAAACCCGATTACTTCCCATTCCCGAACTGTTGTATGGCCCCTATAGGTTTAGCACTTCACCTTTGAATATAATTTCCTCATTTCTAACTACAGCATATGGACTAAGGCCAAGCTACCACCCTTCACAACAGATAGAAGAAATCAGTTTAAATACAATAAATCATTGTACAATGTACTAGTTCCCTTATTAGTCATGGGGCAAGTACTCAACACAAGTTGTAGAGCTCCTTGGAGAATGGAAGGAAATCAGATTCCATCCATGGGAAAATAGATCCAATTCCTTAGATCAAGAACTGCTCACTGGCATCAAAGCACCTCACTTGATTTTTATCAATTTTAATCAGGGGGAAAAAGTGCTAAATGTACAATGGTCATTTAGTTCTTAATTTTTCCAGCTAGCTTATTGTGACTTTTATTCTTTATTATCATTAATGTGAAATACTGAACCCTTTAAGGCCACACAGCATGAGAAGTGGTTAATAGGCATGAACTTTCATCTGCCTGGAGTGCAGGGGAGAGAGATGCGTGATAATATACACTTGGAAAATCCTAGAGGGATTAGTACCAAACTTGCACACGAAAATCACTCCCTATGAAAGCAAAAGACTCGGCAGGAGATGCAACATTCCCCCAATGAAAAGCAGGGGTGCCACGAGTACACAGAGACAACACAATAAGTGTCCAGGGCCCAAGACTGTTCAACTACCTCCCAGCATACATAAGGGGTATTACCAATAGACCCCCTGGCTGTCTTCAAGAGGGCACTGGACAGGCACCTAAAGTCAGTACCTGACCAACCGGGCTGTGATTCGTACATCAGTTTCCATGTGGCCAGCAGTAACAACCTGGTTGACCAGACCCTGATCAACCACAAGACCTGGTCTCAGACTTAGCTGTGGGAGCATTGACCCCTGAAACCCTCTCCAGGTAAACTTCAGGTACCAAGTGTGATATGACACTCCCTACTTGTCACTGACCATGACAAACACATTTATTGCACCAGCTTTGATTTTGATTTAGCACTCTCAGACTCCAGCCCCACTAGCCAACACTCTCACCTTCACAAACCTCTATCCTTGCACACACTTTACAGAGCTCGATGACCGTTATGGATTTAGCTCAAGGTTATTATTACCACAACCACCAGATTTTATTGTCTCCGAGGAGTGGGAGGAAGGGTACACTGAAGTCAGTGAAGGGTTCTCAATCCAAGGAAATAAAGCCATCCTTTCCTTTGGATCAAACCTGATAACGTTCATTTCCCAGGGGCTGTTTTAAGATAGGGTCAGATATTTTGAAGAAGCATTTATTGATTCAGATATGCATGAATGTGCCGAGTTCCTGAAAGATGTAAACTTGCATCTAGAGTCTGTATTAATTCTTCTTTTGAAAATAATACAATAAAGCAAATTCATTCAAGAATGCAAAGATAATTTTGAAGAACTATTCATTAAATGAAATTTACATTATCACATCTAACATAGTTACAATCACTAGGATAACAAAACAAAGGCACCACTTACCTATATACAATCTGATCAGCTAGCTCTCGTGCAGGTGTTTTGCTCTGCTTGCTCCACACTATCTCTATTCCAAATATGAGACCTTTACCTCTCACATTACCTACAAGGTGAAATTTTTTTTTGTAGTTGTAGGTTTGATCAAAAAATTTTTTTTTACGAGATGTGATTATAACATTAACGAGGAAGAGCTCAACCCACAGGAGTTGTAGAGATATTGGAGAATGGGAGGCTTGATATAAGAGTGTAGCTCTAATTACAGGCATCAAGGCATCCCTTTGAAACTACCTGGTGTGACTGACAAATTAGAATGCCAGGAATTGAGATTTTTTCCTATACTATTTCATTCATTACAGTACATTCGGGTAATACCAAGTACAGTGGTCCCTCGTTTTTCGTAATTAATCCGTTCCTGGAGCCGTTACTATAAACGAAATTTACGATTTGCGAATCAATTTTCCCCATAAGAAATAATGCAAATACAATTAATCCGTTCCCGACACCCAGAAGTATTAACCCTTTGAGGGTTTTGGTCGTACTAGTACGTCTTACGCGTAGGGGTTTTTGACGTACTAGTACGCATAAATTCTAGCGGCCTCAAATCTCGCGCGAAAAGGCTGGTAGGCCTAGGTGTGAGAGAATGGGTCTGCGTGGTCGGTGTGCACAGTAGAAAAAAAATCTGGGACCCAGTGGTGCATTGTGGGAATGCCCTCTTAGTAAACAATGTCCACCATGCCTCGCGGTAAGAAGGTCCTCACTCCTCGGCGAATTGGGACACTTTTGTTCCCCAGTGACAGTTCTAATAGTGATGGAAGTGCCAGTGAAGATGAGTTTCGTGGTTTTAGTGAGGTTTTGACCGAAACTAATGACCATAATATCGGTAATAGTGAGGAAAACCCAGATGACCCTCAGCCTTCCACCTCTGGTGCTGGGCCCTCTTGTTCACGTTCAGTTGTTCCAGAACCCAAGAGGAAACTTCTATTTTCCCAAATCCCAGACTCAGATGAGAGCATGGGTGATGATAGTGATAGTGAATATGAACTACAAGCTCTTCAAACTAGTTCCAGTAGTGATAGTGAAGTGCAATATTCCCCAGTGAAGCGTCAGTATATACGACGATATATGCGCTCTGGTAGTGTGCCATATGTTATACCAAGGGGAAGGAGTGTATCTCGGAGTACATCCCGTGGCTGTACAACAGGAACAGACAGTGAAAATGACGAAGATACTGTTGCAATTGGGATGGAAAATGTGCGTGGTGGTAGTGGTGCCGGCGGTGAGGCACCAGCAGTGGGCCATGCTGCCACCCACGCCGCTGCCTCAGCTGATCTACAACAAAGGCCACCATCCCCCACTCACCCACCACACCAGCCTCCACAACCACAACCTCCACAACCACAACCACCTGTCATTGTCCAGTACCCACCAGCAGACCGCACCTGGGATTGGCAGGAAGCTGTCAATTTTGTTCCAAATCCCCACCAGTTTGATGGCAGCCAAAGTGGAATACGGCCATCTTGTGCACTTGGGAACAATGCCACTGAACTGGAATGTTTCGAGTTATTCTTTGACGAACCACTGATGAAAAGTATTGTCATGGAAAGCAACACATACGAGTACACCATGGCAAACACATTACTTTCACCAAAATCACGTCTACACCAGTGGAAGGAGGCAAGGAGGCAACTGTGGCTGAGATGTATCTTTTCTTTGCCACAATAATGCTTATGCCACATGTGTATAAGCACAAAGTGAAATCATACTGGTCAACAGACCCCCTGATTGCAACACCAGGTTTCAGTGATATAATGCCAGTGAATTGATTTGTGCTAATGTTACGTATGCTTCACTTCTCAGATAAAACCAGGCCTGACAGAACTGACAGGTTATATAAGATTAGGAATGTGTTTGTGTATCTGAAACAGAAATTCAGTACGCATTTTTATCCCTTCAGGAAGCTTGTAATTGACGAGTCTTTGATTCTGTTCAAAGGAAGACTCTCTTTCAAGCAGTACATACCAAGCAAGAGGAAACGCTTTGGTATAAAGTTGTTTGTGCTTTGTGATTGTTACAGTGGTCTGGTATTGGATATTATTGTGTACACTGGAAGTTATACATTGCAAAATACCAGGAAGTTATTGGGCATCTCAGGTGATGTGGTTCGAACAATGATAGAACCATACCTTGGTAAGGGGCATATATTATATACAGATAACTGGTACACAAGCCCCTCACTCAGTGATTTTTTGCGAGTGAACATGACAGATGTGTGTGGCACAGTGCGTGCAAATCGGAAACATATGCCCAGGTTTGACGCTGGCACTCGTAGAGGTGAGGTGCAGGCGTTTGCTGCCAATGACATCATGGCATTTCGGTGGCATGACAAACGAGATGTCACACTGTTGTCATCAATTCACCCTAATGAAATGGCAGACAGTGGCAGGCAGCATAGAGAGAGAAATGAACCCATTCTAAAACCTGCAGCTGTGATTGATTACACCTTCAACATGCATTCAGTGGACAAATGTGACATGCAGATTGGGTTTGCTGATTGTGTTCGCAAGAGTTATAAGTGGTACATCAAACTGTTTTTCCATCTTCTGGACATTTCCATGCTCAATGCTTATAATATGTATAAGATGAGCACCAGAAACAAACCACAGTACGGCGAATTCTGTTTGTCTGTCATCAGACAAATAGTATTCAAGTACCAAGGAACAGCACCTGCAATTGACCGCCCACCAAATTATCAACAACTACCTGCTCGTCTGAAGCATGGTGATCACTTCCTGGTAAAACTGCCTGCTACTGCTTTGAAGAAAAAGGCTCAGAAGAGGTGTTACGTCTGTGCACATACAAAAAAACGCACACAACAACGCAGAGACACTCGTTTTATGTGTGAGGAGTGCAAAACTCCATTGTGCATGACACCATGTTTCAAAGAGTTCCACAGGCTTCAGAACTTCTAGAAACATTCCCTGTGACTGTATATGTGTATATAAAATATAGAAAAATAGTAATAAACAACATTTCATATCATTTGTTTGTGTAAATATTTTCTGTAAACAAAATAATGACAACAGTGTTTATGCCCTTATTGTGTAGTATTGAAAAAGAAATAACTTACAAAATACTGATCATGTTGGCCTCAGAGGCCATAAAAGTTACTCAGAAAAAGAAAAATTGAAAAATAATTGAAAATAGTACATAAAAAAGTAAATAGAGAAATACCGGGTGACGGCAGTCGGCGATGTTACCATATGTTGTTCAATTTTGGCAAATTTCACGCCTCCATATCTCGGTAAGTATTGACGTTAAAATTTTTTTGTTTAGCCTATAATGTTTAGAAAAAAATATTTTTTTCATAAGAAAAAATAATTTTTTTTTTTTTTGAAATTTGGCCAACCCTGAGAACGAGTTTCGGAGAGGGCCTGTCGACCCTCAAAGGGTTAAAACAAAAAATTTTTTTACACGAAATATACATATAGTACATAAACAATACAATGGAAAATGATGAATGAAACATTAACAGCATAACACTTACCTTTATTGGAGATTCTTCTCAGTGTATGGGAGACTGGAGGAGGAGAGAGATTGGAATGTTTACAGTTTGGAAGGGGAATCCCCTTCCAGCAACACCTCAGGTACCAATTGCTTCTCTGGGGTTGCTTCTCTTCTCTGTTTCTTAATGCCACTAGGACCACCTTGAGAGTCACACTAGTCCTGTCTCGCAAAGTAACTGTGGAGAGAGCTCTGTTTCTGGCCTCTCTTTAGCACTTCCCGAAAATGGCCCAAGACTGTCACTGTACATATTTCTCACCTTCTTTACCACAGGCTTGGCACTAGGAGCTTTCTTTGGAGCCATGGTAGCTTATTTAGTAATTGCAAGCACTAAAATGAGTGGAATATTATGAAATATTTCGTAGGAGCACTTGAGGGGACCTTTACTCACTGGTAAACAATGCCAGACTGGCTGGGTAGGGAGGCCGCCCCGGCTCACACCGTGCGTACGCGTCCTGGACGAATTACTATTCGCGAATCAACCTATGAAAAGCGAGTCCATGTTTATACGAAAATACCCCTATGATTGGCAAAATTTACGATTGCCGAGAACTACAAAAAGCGAGAGATCACTGTACTATTAGTGTATTTCTTTCATTTGCTTCTTTAACTGCCTACACCTAAATCACTTTTTAAATGGGTACAGTGCCTTGATGCTGGTGAAGAGCTCTAGATGCAAAGAACTGATTAAATTTTATTACCTCCCATTCCTGATGTGCTGTTTGACTACTTCAGATGATTTGATGTTTGGTGGTACTGATTACAGTGGACCCCCGCTTAACGATCACCTCCCAATGCGACCAATTATGTAAGCGTATTTATGTGAGTGCGTTTGTACGTGTATGTTTGGGGGTCTCAAATGGACTAATCTACTTCACAATATTCCTTATGGGAACAAATTCGGTCAGTACTGGCACCTGAACATACTTCTGGAATGAAAAAATATCGTTAACCGGGGGTCCACTGTATTTATGATTATAAAAAGTGAAGAATACTGTGAAAGAATATGGACTACTCTGAATATCACTGTGGTAGGGGGCCTGGTGGCCTACCTGGAATACAGCCCATCAATGATACCACCTAAGTACTCACTTCTCCAGTCGCAGTGAGGACTCTAGCACACTACGTACTGCAAAGGACCCCAGTGGAAATAAGTCACTGACTTTTTTGGGTTATCCTAGGTTCTCTACACATGCTGCTATGTATGATAATTCTATGTAACTGTATTTGTGTATACCTGAATAAACTTACTTAATCAGTGGCACAGTAAATGCCCTCACAAGCTGATCCTTCCTTGCCGTGCTAACAAGGCGCAAAGATCTTACCTGAAAGTGATCTGAAAGTACATCAACATGAGCCTGATCTCTGTGCATCTCCGAATACACATGGTCTACGCGCACACTACAAAATAAATCGGTACTGAAACCCTTTCAAAGATTCCTGGTTAGTCATTGGATTCCAGCATCAATCATTACTTCATCATATTTTTTTTCTATCGAGATGTTGCAGTTAGGCACTATTTGTGTCCTTTGTTAGTTGGAAAGTTTCTCTCTAATCTGAGCTAATAAAGGCAAAGCTTTGAAAGGGCTCATGCTGCATGACCCTTTCAGATTTAGCAATTAAATTAATATGAAACGTCCAACCCCCTCAACAATCATCTCAAAGTTGTTCATGGAGGTGGTCTTCTATTACATCTCATCCTATGTTCCCTTTCCAGGTGCATTGCTCTTACAATATTACACAGAAGACAGCATTTCTTCTTGCCACTGCCTCAGGTGCAAGGGTAGGCACAATCCACACACTCCCCAGGTTGAAGGAACATGCACAGTTCTGGAAGGATAAGATTTGTGTCACTCTCAGAACTTTGTACTTGAGAACCAGAGATTCCACAACTCTCACAGCCTTCCACTGGAATTTGTTACTTTCATCATTTCTAAGTGCCAATCTTTTCAAGCTTCTACAGTAGCTCTGAAAAAATACTTGGTTTGGTTTCAGGGATGAACAAGATAAGCTAACCATTTTGTCAATCCAGTATCCAGTCTACTTCAACAGCACCAATTACTTAGCTATAGCAACTAAAGGTTGCCCTGGACCCCCCTTATCTTTGAAAATTCACAGCTGATGAGCAGATCTACTCTTGTACATCAGTATGTACAGTGGAACCTCAGTTTTCACTTGCCCGGGTTTTTGTCGAATTCGGTTTTCGACGACTTTTTTCGTCAAAATTTTGTCCCAGTTTTCATTCATCACCCTTGATATCGTTGAGTTGACAGTGGTCCACCGTACCGAATGTGTCCACCCGCACCCACATAAAGCATCCCATGCGTTTTGAGTCAGTCTGGCTTTGTTTCTCGTCGGTAGATGGTGGTAGAAGGTGGTGGTTGTGATGGTGGCAGTGGTAGTGATAGAGGGTGGTTGTGATGGTGGCAGTGGTAGTGATAGAGGGTGGTAGTGATAGTGGTAGAGGGTGGTAGTGGTAGAGGGGGGTAGTGATAGTGGTAGATGGTGGTAGTGGTAGAGATAACCTCTCCTCCCTCTCCCCTCCTCACCATCTTTCATACAACAAGTCTTCAATAAAGGTAAAAGTGACGTTAAATGTTCATTTATCCATTTCATTAGTCCTTTATATTTATTTCTTTGTTTTCTGTATGTAAAACTGTAGTTATTCTTTATAAAATGTATTTTTTGTTAATACTTTTGGGTGTCTGGAACGGATTAATTGGATTTACATTATTTCTCATAGGAAATATTGCTCCAGTTTTTGTCGAATTTGGTTTTCGTCACTTTCTGGAACAAATTAATGACAAAAACCAAGGTTCCACTGTACATCAGACACCTCGTGTTCTCAGAGTATCATTCCTGGGACATTTACAAGGTTTCTCCTAACAGAGTATCTGCTGAGCTTATGGCACACAAGGAATCATGCACAAGACTCTAGACACATACATACATTCTATGTTGCTCACTTTAAATTTTGGACTAGTGTTCATTTGGACTAAACCCCAGTCACTGTTTCCCCGTGAGCCACTGGCTTGTCAAAAACTCCTTCCCATCTGAAATTCCATATGGCTTGCTATCTTGTATGTTTATTTCATGTATGGGCATGCCTCATAACTGGCTCCTATTACCTGGAGAGAGTTCCGGGGGTCAACGCCCCCGCGGCCCGGTCTGTGACCAGGCCTCCTGGTGGATCAGAGCCTGATCAACCAGGCTGTTGCTGCTGGCTGCACGCAAACCAACGTACGAGCCACAGCCCGGCTGATCAGGAACTGACTTTAGGTGCTTGTCCAGTGCCAGCTTGAAGACTGCCAGGGGTCTGTTGGTAATCCCCCTTATGTGTGCTGGGAGGCAGTTGAACAGTCTCGGGCCCCTGACACTTATTGTATGGTCTCTTAACGTGCTAGTGACACCCCTGCTTTTCATTGGGGGGATGGTGCATCGTCTGCCAAGTCTTTTGCTTTCGTAGTGAGTGATTTTCGTGTGCAAGTTCGGTACTAGTCCCTCTAGGATTTTCCAGGTGTATATAATGTATCTCTCCCTCCTGCGTTCCAGGGAATACAGGTTTAGGAACCTCAAGCGCTCCCAATAATTAAGGTGTTTTATCTCCGTTATGCGCGCCGTGAAAGTTCTCTGTACATTTTCTAGGTCGGCAATTTCACCTGCCTTGGCCTCTCCAACTGCAGTTCATTCCCAGTGATATTACTTTGCCAGGGCACACATCTTTCATAAAATGTTATCTTCCTCTTTAGTGTACCACCATCTAGAGCCCTGTCACCAGCATCTGTGCCAGCCCCTAGATAAATTAATATCCATTCCTTGAGCAGCAGCACATCAAGGTACATATATGACCCTGAGATCATCTTCGACAGAGTACTTTTTCCAGTCAGCCACACAAAACTTAGCAGTAGCAATAATCAGGGTGTCTCAAATATGTGGGTGGGTCCTCATAGTTCCTGTGGCCTATCATGATTTATTATGCTGGGCCCTGGAGATACAGACACTAGCCTCCAGGCATTTAAGCAGGTTCATCTGAGACTGCAATTGGTTAAATCTTCATTCCTCCTGATCTTGGGGATTCCAAACAGGGAGGTATGAAAAAAGTATGACCTTAACCCTTAAACTGTCCAAATGTAGATCTACGTTCGCTCATGTAGGGCTCCGAACATAATCTACATTTTTTTACATGCTTTCAAATGGAGAAAATCAAGGTCGGAGTGCTACACAGGTAAACGTAAATCTGTGTCTGGACAGTTTAAGGGTTAATAAGACGGATGACACTTGAAGTCTTGAAAAACACCGTCTGTCAATA
The DNA here is from genome assembly GCF_038502225.1 of Cherax quadricarinatus. Lineage (NCBI taxonomy): Eukaryota > Metazoa > Arthropoda > Malacostraca > Decapoda > Parastacidae > Cherax > Cherax quadricarinatus. The sequence continues at coordinate 7,434,198 of NC_091370.1, read as the reverse complement.
GTCTTGAGAATCATGTTCCTGGTCTATAATTATCCCATTACTTCATTTATCAATATATTACTCTATAAATAAGCTGTAGTAGTATTTGTAGTCTTCATTTATCCCCCTTAGTGTGAGTATTCATGTGTTTTTGCTGCAGTGTTAATGTTTGATTATAGGGTGCTGTCCTAGACCCACCTTCATTCTGAAATTCGAAAAATTCTGAAATTCGAAACACTACTGGCCCCAAGAGTTTTGGATAAAAGAATGTGGACCTGTAGCCTTTTAGTAAATCTCTTTACAACTGTGACCTCTTGTTCTTTCTGTAGATGTCAAAATTACAACTCTTGATCTAAAAAGCATGTTGCTACATCGGGTTTGGTGGTGCACTTGGAATGCAATCACTGCATATTACCACCAAATTTGCATCCATTATTTTTCTCAGTAACAGAGTTGTGCGCAAGCTAACACTAAAGCTGTGCCAACAAACCTCCCATGGTTGGTATGCTATGCAGTTTTACCTGTTAACATCCATGGAAGAAAACAGCTGAAGATGAAGAATGGGAGGAGGATCATCATCTCTGTGGGCCACCATGCTTGATACAGTCTTAGATCTGGAATCTTTCAAACATCTTATGTGGAGGCAGACTCTGTTGAACAGTATGAGACAATTATCCCAGTCTTATAGACCAGGATTCATGGTTATAGGAGTGACAGTTCTACCAAACTAAAAGCTCATAGGCCCAGGTATGTAGAAGAGGATCTCATTACCGCTGGTCCTGAGCAAAGTTCTGGTTGATGCAATATGTGAGCTGCTCCTAAACACATGTGGTTTTTCTGCCATGACAGTCTGAAGATCAACTGTAGGGGTAGTTCCTCTTTTAAACCCTCTGACTGTCACAAGCCCCTTTCTGAAACTCATTCTATGTCGCAAAATTTTTTGGAAAAAAAAAAAAAAAAATCTTATGAAATGATAGAATCTTTAGAACTCCATTTTTTTTCTATCAGTTGAGTACAAGAAACTGTCCATTTACCAATTTGAACTACCCAATAAAGTGGTCAGAAATTGGCAATTTGGCCAATTTTGCGTAAATTAAAAAATTTGCCTATTTCAAGATAGGGTCCAGAATAAACAATGTCGACATTCTTGGCACTAAAATAACATATCCTCTGTTCATTAGTCATGTCTCTAGGCCCCTCTTATATTACTCTTGCTTTCTATTTTTATTTTTTATTCATACAAAAAATAAAATTTTTTACTGTTATGCAGACTACTGCATTATTGTAAAAATGGTATAAATAATATCAGTACACTAGTGAAAGAATATTAGACTCCCCAGTTGACGTGTATTGGACGTGTGGTGTGATTTGCTTACTCCTGAACACTGGTAAAAATCAAACATTTCTGCTACTTTGAGCTCAATTTCAAGGTCGTTTTCATTGTGAAACTAGTCAAAATCATCTCTATTTCTGTAACATGTTTTCCATTTAATCACGCGAGACCATGAAAATGAGAATACAATGATAAATACTATACGAAAATACACCTAAAAGTCGGCATTTAAAAAAAAAAAAAAAAAAAAAAAAAAAAAGAAGTCAGTTTTTTTCCTCATTATGCACTGCGTGCCACAGGATTTTTTTTATGTGGTGCACATTGATCACACAGACCCATTCTCTCACATGTGGGCCTACCAGCTTTCTCCCGCTTGATTTGAAGCCGCTAGAATTTATGCATAGAAATACGTCCGAAACACTGGCTCGTAAGATGTATATATATACGACCAAAACAGTCAAAGGGTTAACACCATTTCAGCAATTTCACCATCACTCGAAGAATGCACAACAGGTGCATCATTGTCAATATTTGTCATTTCTTCGATGTCAGCTTCCTGTAACTTATTTTCACTTTCCATCGATAACTTTTAGCGTAAGTTACAAGGTTTGATATGTTCTCATCAGTGACACAAAATCCTTCAAGGTCTATCTGTAGGCTCATTTACATCAAACATCATTTTAGGCCAAAGTCTGTGCCAAACATTTGTTAATGTTGATTTATCAACATCCTTCCAATCATTAACAACTGCATAAATGGCATCCTTAACACTGAACTCTTTCAGGAAGTCTTGGATTCCTACTACATACTCTGTTGACTGCAGCAAGCATACAGTTTAAAAAATAGTCGTTATACTTGCTCTTCATGGAACGTAAAATTCCTTGGTCACAAGGCTGTAATACAGATGTCACATTAAGGGGCAAGCAGATGCTGAAAACATTACTTTTCACAAGAAGTTCGGCAGGGGGATGTGCAGAGCAGTTACCCAGGAGCAATAAAATTTTATTTTTTCTTCTAGTCCAGCTTGCCTGCAATGAGCTCTAAGTGGTTATTGAACCAGTTGGAAAACATTTCACGGGTTACCCATGCTTTCTTGTTGGCATACTACACCTACCATCTGATTTACAACCTGCTCGAAATACGGCCACTCGACTTACGACCGTGTTTTGTATGCCAAATTTCTGGGAAATAAACAACTGTGTTGTACACAGTGTTTATCCTAAACCTTACAGTATAAAATACAATACTAACAGCATAAAAAGTAAAGTAAAAAATGAAATACCAAAATAAAACAATAAAATAAAGTCATTACAAAAATGTGATGTTGATGTTCAGTAGTAAGGTTTGACTTGTGTCCATTTTGACTTATGACCGGTTGGTCAGAACCAAGCTCGGTCGTAAGTCGGATGGTACCTGTAATACATGGGTAAATTGCAGCTCTTTTTGACATTTTCAGTGAAAATAAACAGTCACAAAATAAAAAGCAAAAACAAAATATCAGCGAAATAGCAGACGCACGTGTGAACACTACTAGCGCTGAGACACAACTGACGCCTGCCACTCTGGCTGTCAGTGCTGGCTGCCTGCCAAGGAACAGCATTGGAGTTATGTAGAAATGACTGATGCTCCACAAAACAACTTTGGTTTTCAGAACTATTAAAATTTCATAATTTCGGATGTGGACCTGTACTAGTTTTTCTTAAAAAAAAAAAAAAAAAAAAAATGGCAGAAAAATGGAATGGGATATAGGAGAAAATTTTAAATATTTATATGATTAAGTAGTGAAGACAGGACATACCTACTGTAGCTACACATTTTTGAGAAATTCTCATTTCTGTGTTTAGTTTTCTATATTTTACACACTGAATGAAAATGCTACAGGTATTAACATGCTGTTAATTTAGAAAAGACTTATGCTTCAAGAAAAACTCCATGATACCCACCAATATGTTCATGTTTTATTTGAAGTTTCATCAGTTCATTTTTAAGGACTGTTCCAACCTCAGTAGCAGATTCCATTAGATGCTCCTGCTTCAAAACGTTAAGTACAGCACATCCCACTGCGTCCATCATTCTTGTACACTGGTACTAATACATAGAAGTTAATATTAGCACATTATATATATGAAGAAAATGTTTCTAGATTAAACTGCAGCCATGCTTGACCAAAAACCATCATGGTTCAAGTCAGTATCTTGAATCACCCCTGTAAAGAAGTATGTACCAATAAAGGCAAACTTTTCTTTCATGAGGCACCTGCACATACCAGATTTAATCAAGATACCAAAGTCATTCAAGTGCAGGGCCAGAAATACTAGTTTGGATCCACATAAATTACACACAAACAATTATACAGTGGACCCCTGGTATTCGATATTAATCCGTTCCTGAGAGCTCATCGAATACCGAAAATATCGAAAAGCGAATCAATTTTCCTCATAAGAAATAATGGAAATCAAATTAATCCGTGCAAGACACCCAAAAGTATGAAAAAAAAAAAAATTTACATGAAATATTAAGTTTAATGCAATAGAATAATTACAATAACAATAGAATAATTGACACTTACCTTTAATGAAGATCTGGTGATGATTAATGGGATGGGAGGAGGGGAGAGGTGTTAGTGTTTAGAAGGGGAATCTCCTTCCATTAGGACTTGAGGTAGCAAGTCCTTTTCCAGAGTTACTTCCCTTCTTTTAACCCTTTGACTGTCGCGGTCGTATATATAGTCATAGGAGATACCAAAACACGTATCTATACGCATAAATTCTAGCGGCTTCAAATCAAGCAGGAGAAAGCTGGTAGGCCCACATGTGAGAGAATGGGTCTCCATGGTCAGTGTGCACCATATAAAAAAAAATCGGGGAGCCAGTGGTGCATTGTGGGAATACCATTTCAGTCGTCCTTTTTCAGCATGTCTAGCGGTAAGAAATATGTGACTCCCCAGCAAATCTGGGACTCTTCTCTTCCCAAGTGATGCTCTAACACAGATGGAAGTGTCAGTGAAGATCAATTTCATGATTTCGAGGAGTTTGAGACCAAAAGCAATGGAGGAGGAGGAGGAGGAGGAAGAAGAGGAGGAGGAAGAAGAGGAGGAAGGAGGAAGAGGAAGGAGGGAGGAGGGAGAAGAAAGGAGAAGGAGGGAGGAGGAGGGAGGAAGGAGGGAGGAGGAGGAAGGAGGGAGGAGGAGGAAGGAGGGAGGAGGAGGAAGAAGAGGAATAATAATAATAATACCTAATAATAATAATATGTAATAATATGTTCCCTTGAGGCATGAAAACAGTTCACCCCACACCAGTGAGTCCATCTATCATCATTCTATCATGCAGGAGGAGCCACATGTCTATGGTGCATCCAACAAAATAAGCAGACTCTTGGATGTCACTACTGCCTGGCTCTGGCTGGGTTACAAGTATCTTTGGCAGGTTAAATCACCACCACCAGATGTAGACCAAACGAAATGTAAACTTTGCCAGATGGACTATTGTCACACCCTGCGTCATTATGTACTGGAGTGTGATAAAATTAATGAATTTAGAAACAACTCGCTCAGAAGTGTTCAAGAAATGGCAAAGTACTTTATCCACAGTGGTATATTGCAGACCATTCTGGAGAAATACCCTGACTTTGCTAGCTGTAAATAAAGCATTACCACATGTGTGCATGTGTGTGTGTGTGTGTGTGTGTGTGTGTGTGTGTGCACTCACCTAGTTGAGATTGCAGGGGTCGAGTCCAAGCTCCTGTGTGTGTGTACTCACCTATTTGTACTCACCTATTTGTGGTTGCAGGGGTCGAGTCCTAGCTCCTGGCCCCGCCTCTTCACCGGTTGCTACTAGGCCCTCTCTCTCCCCGCTCCATGAGCTTTATCAAACCTCGTCTTAAAACTGTGTATGGTTCCTGCCTCCACTACGTCATTTTCTAGGCTATTCCACTGCCTTACAACTCTATGACTGAAGAAATACTTCCTACTATCTCTCTGACTCATTTGTGTCTTCAACTTCCAATTGTGGCCTCTTGTTTCTGTGTCCCCTCCCTGGAACATCCTGTCCTTGTCCACCTTGTCTATTCCACGCAGTATTTTATATGTCGTTATCATGTCTCCCCTGACCCTCCTGTCCTCCAGTGTCGTCAGGCCGATTTCCCTTAATCTTTCTTCATAGGACATTCCCCTTAGCTCTGGAACTAACCTTGTTGCAAACCTTTGTACTTTCTCTAGTTTCTTGACGTGCTTTATCAAGTGCGGGTTCCAAACAGGTGCTGCATACTCCAGTATGGGCCTGACATACACGGTGTACAGTGTCTTGAATGATTCCTTACTAAGGTGTCGGAATACTGTTCTCAGGTTTGCCAGGCGCCCATATGCTGCAGCAGTTATCTGATTGATGTGTGCTTCCGGAGACATGCTCGGTGTTATACTCACCCCAAGATCTTTCTCCTTGAGTGAGGTTTGCAGTCTTTGGCCACCTAGCCTATACTCTGTCTGTGGTCTTCTGTGCCCTTCCCCTATCTTCATGACTTTGCATTTGGCAGGATTAAATTCGAGAAGCCATTTGCTGGACCAGGTGTCCAGTCTGTCCAGGTCTCTTTGAAGTCCTGCCTGGTCCTCATCAGATTTAATTCTCCTCATTAACTTCGCATCATCTGCAAACAGGGACACTTCTGAGTCTAACCCTTCCGTCATGTCGTTCACATATACCAAAAATAGCACTGGTCCTAGGACCGACCCCTGTGGGACCCCGCTCGTCACAGGTGCCCACTGTGTGTGTGTGTGTGTGTGTGTGTGTGTGTGTGTGTGTGTGTGTGTATGAGTGTGTGTATGAGTGTGTATGAGTGTGTGTGTATGAGTGTGTGTGTGTGTGTGTGTGTGTGTGTATGTGTGTATGTGTGTGTGCGTGTATGAGTGTGTGCGTGTGTGTGTATGAGTGTGTATGTGTGTGTGTGTGTGTGTGTTTGTGTGTGTTTGTGTGTGTTTGTGGTGTGTGTGTGTGTGTGTGTGTGTGTGTGTGTGTGTGTGTGTGTGTGTGTGTGTGTGTGTGTGTGTGTGTGTGTGTGTGTGTGTGTGTGTGTGTGTTTGAATTTGTATGTGTGTGTGTGTGTGTGTGTGTGTGTGTCTGTCTCAACAATCAATATTTGCACCAATAACTCACTACAGTTGTGACCGAGTGTGGAAGTGTGAATTGCTCATTACACTATAATTTGTTCATGATTGTAGCCATGTATAAACGTAAGTAACCATTCTTACAGGATTTATTACCTTTGTAACTTGTGAGTTCATTACCTTGTACCTAGTTCAGCCATCACAACTTTGGGAGCCCAGTCCCTGGACCCATTACGTACCTCTGTAATCTGTAAATACCTTTGTAACTTGTCATGATTGTGACTAGACCTACCTGGAGTTCATTACCTTTGTAAATTGTGAGTTCATTACCTTTGTAAATTGTGAATTCATTACCTCTGTAACTTGCTCAGCTATCAAAACTTTGGAGTCCAGTCCCTGGACCAATTATGTACCTCTGTAATCTTTTGACTACCGCCCACAGGATGGGTATGGGGTGCATAATAAACATATTAAACTAACTAACCCACGACAGTGACAAGATAAGGGGAGATAACATCTGATAAGAGCTGACCTTTCATGAGCGTAAACGAGGGTGGAGGGAGGGGGGCAGCTGTCTATCTGTCTAAGAGCCAGGAGGAGGAGGAGGAGGAGAAGGAGGAGGAGGAGAAGGAGGAGGAGGAGAAGGAGGAGGAGGAGAAGGGGAAGGAGAAGAAGGAGAAGGAGAAGAAGGAGGAGGAGAAGGAGAAGAAGGAGGAGGAGAAGGAGAAGAAGGAGGAGGAGAAGGAGGAGGAAGAGAAGGAGGAGGAGGAGAAGGAGAAGAAGGAGGAGGAGAAGGAGGAGGAGGAGAAGGAGAAGAAGGAGGAGGAGAAGGAGGAGGAGGAGGAGGAGGAGGAGAAGACGACGACGAACAAACATTTGTCTGTCTGTCTATTTGTCTGTCTGCCAAGCTCCCTGTCTATCCGTCTAGCTCTGTCTCAGAGAGAGCCACAAGACTGTGTCATCACGTTTACTCACATCTTCAAGCAGAGTATAGCACTTCGTCTGGATTTTTTGGGTTATCCTAGGTAATTTACACTATGTATACTTGTATTTATGTGTACCTGTGAGACAGAGATAGAAAGAGAGAGAGACAGAGTGAAAGAGATAGAATGAGGGACAAAGATAATTAGATAGAATGGAGGGGAAGCAGCATCCGACCCCATTGTTTCGACAGGCGGGAGGGGGAGTGAGTAATGAGACAATATGTCATTTTGACAGCTGCCGACTCCTGACTCAAAACAATTATAAGCCACACACTTGCACCCACGACAAGCTTGCTGAATGGTGATAATAGCAGTTTTATGAAAGTATCTAGTGACTATATATGTGTATATATATTATAGAAACCAGAAACAAGAAGGGAAGGCAGGAATGAAGGAAGGACTAGATGAAAGGAAGGAAAAAAGTAAGGAAGGACAGATGAAGGAATGTAGGAAGAGAGGTGGAATGCCCTCCAGGTAGCCTCCAGGTAGGAAAGGAATGAAGGAAATTAGGAAGGAAGGAATGATGACACACGACCATTTACCTAGGATAACTACATAACACAACTGCCTGCTAATACTTTGAAGAAAACTGCTCAGACGAGGTGTTTTGTCTTTGCACATAAAAAAAAAAACTTCCACAAAAATGCACACACACACTGGTTTTATGTGTGAGAGTGTAAAACACCACTGTGTATGACACCATGTTTTATGTGTGAGTGTAAAACACCACTGTGTATGACACCATGTTTTATGTGTGAGTATAAAACACTACTGTGTATGACACCATGTTTCAAAGAGTTCCACAAGCTGCAGAACTTCTAGGAATATATTCAGTGACTGTATATTGCTATATATATTATAGAACAATAGTAATAAAAATTTTTTTGTATTGTTTGTTTTTGTAAACAAGTTTTGTAAACAATATATTGATATTTATGTTTGTGTGCTTATTGTGTTGTATACAACGAGTGTATATATGTACATTGCACCTTACTTTGGTCTCATAGGCCACATAAGTTATGTGAAAAAATAAAATAGTGAAAAAACAACAAACCTTCAAATACAAGTAAACCAAAGTTTACCGGGTGAGCGGCAGCCGCCGCTGTTGCCATACGCGGCTCATTTTCTGCAAACTTCATGCCTCTATATCTGGGTAAGTACTGATAGGAAAATTTTTTTTGGGGACTAAAACAATCAGAAAATAATCTTAACATTCTCATAAGAAAAAATAATTTTTTTTCGAATATTTTGCGACACCAGGAGACACTTCAGGATTGGGCCTTTCGACAGCCAAAGGGTTAATGCCACTGTAAATACCTTTGTAACTTGTCATGATTGTGACTAGACCTACCTGGAGTTCATTACCTTTGTAAATTGTGAGTTCATTACCTTTGTAAATTGTGAATTCATTACCTCTGTAACTTGCTCAGCTATCAAAACTTTGAGGCCCAGTCCCTGGACCAATTATGTACCTCTGTAATCTTTTGACTACCGCCCACAGGATGGGTATGGGGTGCATAATAAACATATTAAACTAACTTAACACTAGGACCAGCTTGAGTCACTGGACTTCTGTTGCACAACATATCTGTCCATAGTGGCCTGTACCTCCCGTTCCTTTATGACATTCCTAAAGTGTTTCACAACATTGTCAGTTTAATAGTCACCAGCACAGCTTGCAATAGCTGTGTTAGGGTGATTGTCATCAAAAAAGGTTTGCACTTGAAGCCACATTGCACACATTTCCTTAATCTTTGAAGTAGGCCACTTCTTCAATTTCTCTATCCCCTCCTCCGAAGCAGTTTCCTCAGGTGTGACCTCTTGCTGTTGAAGATGATCTAGCAGCTCATCAGTGGTTAGTTCTTCATTGTCCTCCTCCACCAACTCTTCCACATCCTCCCCACTAACTTCCAACCCCAAGGACTTCCCCAATGCCACAATGGATTCCTCAACTGGCATAGGCTTCTCAGGGTTAGCCTCAAATCCTTCAAAATCCCTTTTGTCTACACATTCTGGCCACAGTTTTTTCCAAGCAGAGTTCAAGGTCCTCTTAGTCACTCCCTCCCAAGCCATACCTATAAGGTTTATACAGTTGAGGATATTAAAGTGATCCTTTCAAAACTCTTTTAGAGCCAGTTGAGTTTGTGGTCACTACAAAGCACTTTTGAAGCAGCTTTTGTGTAGTTTCTTGAAGTTGGAAATGACCTGCTGGTCCATGGGCTGCAGGAGAGGAGTGGTATTAGGAGGCAAAATACTTGACCTTAATGAAGCTCATGTCCCCAAAAATTGCTCTGCCAAGTCTGTAGGATGACCAGGGGCATTGTCTAATACCAGGAGGCACTTAAGGTCTAATTTCTTTTCAATTAGGTAATTTTTCACAGTGGGGGCAAATGCATGGTGTAACCAGTCATAGAAAAAGTCCCTAGTGACCCATGCCTTACTGTTTGCCCTCCACAGCACACACAAATTAGCCTTGAGGACATTGTTTTTCCTGAACACTCTGGGAGTTTCAGAGTGATACACCAATAAAGGCTTCACTTTGCAATCACCACTAGCATTGGCACACATCAACAGAGTAAGCCTGTCTTTCATAGGCTTATGTCCTGGGAGTGCCTTTTCCTCCTGAGTAATGTAGGTCCTGCTTGGCATTTTCTTCCAAAACAGGCCTGTTTCGTCGCAATTAAACACTTGTTCAGGTTTGAAGTCTTCACTGTCTATGTAATCCTTGAATTCCTTCACATATTTTTCAGCTGCTTTTTGGTCCGAACTGGCAGCCTCACCATGCCTAATCACACTATGTATGCCACTACGATTCTTAAATCTTTCAAACCAACCTTTGCTGGCCTTAAATTCACTCACATCAGCACTAGTTGCAGGCAATTTCTTTACCAAATCGTCATGCAACTGCCTAGCCTTTTCACAAATGATCGCTTGAAAGATGCTATCTCCGGCTATCTGTTTTTCATTTATCCACACCAATAACAGTCTCAACATTTTCTAACACTTGCGGTCACTGTTTCGTAATCACAGTTGCACCTTTTGCAAGAACAGCTTCCTTGATTGCCATTTTCCTGGTCACTATAGTAGAGATGGTTGATTGGGGTTTATTATACAACCTGACCAGCTCCAACACACGCACTCCACTTTCGTACTTTGCAATTATCTCTTTCTTCATTTCAATAGTCATTAGCACCTTTTTTCTCGAAGGGTTGGCACTAGAAGCTTTCTTGGGGCCCATGGTGACTTATTTTGCAGAAACAAGCACCAAAAACAGTGATAATGTGGAATGTACCGAATGTATCCTTAGATGCGCGCACACTGGCTGGCTTGTAAACACTGGCACACATGGGGCAGTTCAGGCCACACGTGGACATGTCTCGTATGAATCGCATTGAATACTGGGTTTTCGATCAGATACCAAGGCAAAATTTTTGCGATATAATGCATCGAATACCGGATTTATCGAATACCGATGCCATCGAATACCGGGGTCCACTGTATGTATGGAAGAAGGTAAACTAATGTTGAGGGGGTTAGTTTATATCTAGTGCAAGACTGCATCTGAAACTTTCCTTTGGTCCTCATGTGAACTGCAAAATGTATTATGAAGACTAAATCCACTGTATCTTGATGCTGAAGGCTTTTGATCCAAGAAAATGGAGATACCTTCTACCTAGGCCAAACTTGACTGTTCCCATTCCCCGGACACTATGACCCCAATTGAACTCTGGTACATTACTGCAAGCCCAGCACTCTACCCAAGCCATACTCTCGCTGTAAATCGACAAATTTCACGTTTCAGTTCCTCACTAGAGGTAAAATGAACAAGATAAAATTAATTATATCTTAAATTAAGAGGAAAAATAAACTTGCATATTATCATCAGATGTGTAAGACTATGCTTACATAAAATGCCTCTCATATATACTGTAGAATCCCTTAACCATGAATTTGGTTTCCACGGTTTACTGTGGCCCATAAATAACCCTTAATTTTGTTTCATAATGGCCACAAAAGTAGTGAATGCTGGCAGTTGTTCAAAGCCTAAGACAAGCCATGAAGTGCTTCCCATCAGTGAAAAAGTGATACAGCAGGGCCCCACTTATACGGCAGGTTAGGTTCCAGGCTACCGCCGTAAAGCGGAAACCGCCGTAAAGTGGAACACCCTTTTTTTCCACTTATAAATGCATACAAACACTAGATAACAAGTTTACACTAACATATATTAAGTTAGCAATAGAACCAGGCATCAAAAAACAATAAAAAAGTAAAATACACACATAGTGCACTCATTACTTACCTTAAAATATTTATAGTCTTAATCTAGGGTGAGACAAGTAGTATTTATTGTAAGAAATCAAGTGTGGTATGTATGGTAGTCAGCCAGGCTACCTTACCAGGCCACCCCACCCACACATACTATTCTATGATATTTAAGCATCCCAGAGGGATAAAATGTATATACAGTTCACTCATTACTTACCTTAAAATATTTGTAGTCTTAATGTAGGGTCAGGAGTAAGTAAATGAGATAAAAGGAATAAATGAGAGAGAGAAAGAATGAGTACATTAGAGGGGACAGGCGCAGAGTTATGTAAACAAACCAGGCGAACGTAAGTTTTGTAAACAAACGAAGTGTACACGTCTGGTTTGTGTACAAGTTACATTGTGTACAGGTTGTCTCCACATTGATACGGTAGAATTAATAAAGAACACTCCTGTGTGTGTGTGTACTCACCTATTTGTACTCACCTATTTGTGGTTGCAGGGGTCGAGTCACAGCTCCTGGCCCCGCCTCTTCGCTGATTGCTACTAGGTCCTCTCTCTCCCTGCCCCATGAGCTCTATCATACCTCGCCTTAAAACTATGTATGGTTCCTGCCTCCACCACATCACTTTCTAGGCTATTCCATGGCCTGACTACTCTATGACTGAAGAAATACTTCCTAACATCCCTTTGATTCATCTGAGTCTTCAACTTCCAATTGTGACCTCTTGTGTCTGTGTCCCATCTCTGGAACATCCCGTCTTTGTCCACCTCGTCTATTCCGCGCAGTATTTTATATGTCGTTATCATGTCTCCCCTGACCCTCCTGGCCTCCAGTGTCGTCAGGCCGATTTCCCTCAACCTTTCTTCATAGGACAATCCCCGTAGCTCTGGGACTAGTCTTGTTGCAAACCTTTGCACTTTCTCTAATTTCTTGACGTGCTTGACTAGGTGTGGATTCCAAACTGGTGCTGCATACTCCAGTATGGGCCTGACGTAGATGGTGTACAGAGTCTTAAACGAATCCTTACTGAGGTATCGGAACGCTATCCGTAGGTTTGCCAGGCGCCCGTATGCTGCAGCAGTTATCTGATTGATGTGCGCCTCAGGAGATATGCTCGGTGTTATACTCACCCCCAGATCTTTTTCCTTTAGTGAGGTTTGCAGTCTTTGGCCATCTAAACTATATTGTGTCTGCGGTCTTCTTTGCCCTTCCCCAATCTTCATGACTTTGCATTTGGCAGGGTTAAATTCTAGGAGCCAGTTGCTGGACCAGGCTTGTAGCCTGTCCAGATCTCTTTGTAGTCCTGCCTGATCCTCGTCCGATTCGATTCTTCTCATTAACTTCACATCGTCTGCAAACAAGGACACTTCTGAGTCTATCCCTTCCGTTATGTCGTTCACGTATACCAAGAACAGCACAGGTCCTAGGACTGACCCCTGTGGAACCCCGCTTGTCACAGGCGCCCACTCTGACACCTCGTCGCGTACCATGACTCGTTGTTTCCTCCCTGTCAGATATTCTCTGATCCATTGCAGTGCCTTTCCTGTTATGTGTGCCTGGTCCTCTAGCTTTTGCAGTAACCTCTTGTGAGGAACTGTGTCGAAAGCCTTCTTGCAGTCCAAAAATACGCAGTCGATCCACCCCTCTCTCTCTTGTCTTACTTCTGTCACCTTGTCATAAAACTCTAGTAGGTTTGTGACACAGGATTTTCCTTCCCTGAAACCGTGCTGGTTGTCAATTATACACTTGTTTCTTTCCAGGTGCCCCACCACTCTCCTCCTGATGATCTTCTCCATGACCTTGCATACTATACACGTTAGAGATACAGGTCTGTAGTTTAGTGCCTCATGTCTGTCTCCCTTTTTAAAAATTGGGACTACATTTGCCATTTTCCATACCTCAGGGAGTTGCCCAGTTTCAAATGATGTGTTGAAGATCTTTGTTAATGGCTCACACAATATCTCTGCTCCCTCTTTAAGGACCCATGGAGAGATGTTGTCTGGTCCCACCGCCTTTGAGGTGTCAAGTTCGCATAGCAGCTTCTTCACCTCCTCCTTGGTTATATGTACCTCATCCAGCACTTGCTGGTGTGCCCCCCTGTTCTGATTTCTTGGAGTCCTACTGGTTTCCACTGTAAATACCTCTTTAAATCTTGTGTTGAGCTCCTGACATACCTCTCGGTCGTTTCTTGTGAATTCCCCATCACCCTTCCTCAGTCTGATTACCTGGTCCTTGACTGTTGTTTTCCTCCTGATGTGGCTGTACAACAGCTTCGGGTCAGTCTTTACTTTTGATGCTATGTCATTTTCATATTGTCTCTGAGCCTCCCTTCTTATCTGTGCATATTCGTTTCTGGCTCTTCGGCTGATTTCTTTATTTTCCTGAGTTCTCTGTCTTCTGTACCTTTTCCATTCTCTATTACACCTAGTTTTTGCCTCCCTACACCTTTGGGTGAACCAAGGACTCGTTCTGTTCTTCCCATTATTTCTGTTTCCCTTGGGAACAAACCTCTCCTCTGCCTCCTTGCATTTTGTTGCTACATAGTCCATCATTTCTTGTACTGGTTTTCCTGTCAGTTCCCTCTCCCACTGAATGTCTTGAAGGAAGTTCCTCATGCCTGAGTAGTTCCCCCTTTTGTAGTTTGGTTTTTCCCAGCCTATTCCTGCTACTCTCTCCACTTGGAGCTCAACTATGTAGTCGAAGCACAGAACCACATGATCACTAGCTCCCAGGGGCCTTTCATACATGATACCCTCGATGTCCGAACTACTCATGGTGAATACAAGGTCCAACCTTGCTGGTTCATCCTCTCCTCTCTCTCTGGTAGTGTCTCTAACATGTTGATGCATGAGGTTCTCCAGTACCACATCCATCATCTTGGCTCTCCATGTTTCGGGACCCCCATGGGGCTCCAGGTTTTCCCAGTCAATCTCCTTGTGATTGAAATCACCCATAACTAGTAACTTTGCTCCCCCCATGTGTGCTCTCCTGGCCACCTCGGCTAGTGTGTTGATCATTGCTCTGTTGCTCTCATCGTATTCTTCTCTTGGCCTCCTGCAGTTCTGTGGTGGGTTGTACATTACTGCAATTATCACCTTATGTCCCTCAGACTGGATTGTTCCTACTAAGTAGTCCCTTTCGCCCATGCCATCCATTCCTTCCATTTTCTCAAAACCCCACTGGTTTTTAATGAGCAGTGCAACTCCTCCTCCCCCTCTCCTCCCTCTGTCTTTCCTGAAGATTTGATATCCGGATGGAAAGATTGAATCTGTTATTATTCTGGTGAGTTTTGTTTCTGTGAGTGCTATTATGTCTGGGGATGTCTCTTTGATTCTTTCGTGCCACTCCTCATACTTGTTTGTTATTCCATCTGCATTTGTATACCACACCTTCAACTTCTTTTCTAAGACTGTAGTCTGGGAAGTATATTGGGGTTGGGGAAGTGGGAGACCTGGTAAGGAACTATGGGTTGTTGCTGTGGGGGTGAAGTTTGTAATGTAGTGGGTGGGGGCATTGGATGTGGCATGGGTGTTTTGATTTAGAGTGTTTGGTTGCACTGGGGTTGACCTGGTTGGGAGGCTTCTATAGAAAGTTGTGAGGGAGGCTGTATTAGATCTTCTTCCTGGGTCTGGGATCTCCTGTCTGTCTTCTCCATCCCCTCTCTTTCCTCCTTTCGCCTTTGTACCATCTCTCTCAGTTTCTTCCTTTCTTCTTGTGTTCTGTCGCGGTCGAGATACACCCTCCTGTATGCCGTCATGTCCCTTAATCGTGCTTTCTCCTGCAGTATCCTGGTCCGAGTTGCTTCTGCCTTGAAGGTCACTCTCACTGGCCGGGTTCTTTTTTTTACAAACCCCCCTATTCTCCGAAAATTTTCCAGCTGGGTCATATCGTCTTCTCCTATTGCTTTCATGATGCTTTCAATTGCTTTTTTTTCCCCTTGTTTTCTTGCTTCATATGTTTCCCCTTCGACTTCCTGGAGCCCATACACAAAGACTGACCTCACCCTTTCATTCTCCCACTGCATATCCCTGTGTATCCCCTCATTTAATTTGGTTTCCTCCACTGCAGCTTTCCTTTCATCAGTTTCACTGGCTAATGTACTTGGGCTCAGTGGCCTGTCATTTTCCCTTCTCGGCTTTCCTTGGGCTCTGTTGTTGTCTGTTAGGGCCTCCACATAAAGCTTAGCTCTTTCATTTGCTACAGTCTCCTCTGATAGAGCATCTCCATGCAGTTGTGCCCCTTCTTTCCCTACAGTCCCCTTATTTGTGGCTGAGGTAGCAGTCTCTGATGTCAATCCCAAAATGTTCTTTAGTTCTTTATGCTGTTTCAGATTTTTCAGTTCCTCTTCTAAACTCTGTATCCTAGCTTCTGCTGTTTTGACATGCACCTCCCACTTCCTGCTTTCCATATCTATCCTCTCTTCCATTCTCATGCTAAGTTCTTCTAGTTTCTTTTCCCATTCATGATCCCTTTTTATGAGCTCTGCTGCCCAATCTTCCTTTGCATTTTCCTCCTCCTGTCCCTTGGTTTTTCTTGTTGCTCTCTGGCAACCCATTTTTGTTTTATCCTGATTGCCTCAGAGTGGGAAACCTATGTAGTTCTGTATGTTAGGTTAGTAGTGTGTGTGTCAGAGTGTGGGGGGGGGGGAAGTAGTGGAGGAACTGTGGCTATTTGGGAGCTGAGTGGGGAGGGGTGGGGAGGGTTTGGGGTGAATGGGGGAGGGGAGGGTGATCGAGGGAGGTGATGGATCAGGGGAAGTAGTGAGATGTCGGTGGTGAGGGGGGAGTGTGTGTGTGTCTGGATATGTGTGTGTGTGTGTGTGTGTGTGTGTGTGTGTGTGTGTGTGTGTGTGTGTGTGTGTGTGTGTGTGTGTGTGTGTGTGTGTGTGTGTGAGTGTGTAATTTTGTGTGTAATTGTGTGTGGAATTATGTGTGGGTTTATTATGTACTGAAAGGTAGGTGGCTTGTGCTTTAAGGTAAGTCTCAGTGGTCCTTGGCTGCCCACACCTTCTTGTGACCTGACCAACCTCCTGGGATTTACCGCACTTACAGTGTGTGTGTGCGTGTGTGTGTGTGTGTGTGTGTGTGTGTGTGTGTGTGTGTGTGTGTGTGTGTGTGTGTGTGTGTGTGTGTGTGTGTGTGTGTGTGTGTGTGTGTGTGTGTGTGTGTGTGTGGGTGTGTGTGTGTGTATGTGTGTGTGTGTGTGTGTGTGTGTGTGTGTGTGTGTGTGTGTGTGTGTGTGTGTGTGTGTGTGTGTGTGTGTAATTATGTGTCGAATTATGTGTGGGTTTATTATGTGTCTGAAAAGTAGGTGGCTTGTGCTTGGAGTGTAATGTAGATTCTCAGTTGTCCTTGTGTCCACAACCTATGTGACCTGACTCCCTTGCAGTGTTGCCTATATCACCTGCTTATAGTGACTTAATCGCCTTGTTCAATGGATTACCATTTGCTAAACCTTATTGAATACTTGAGTGCCTATTCTTTATCGTGCTATGAGAGTTAGACCATTCACATTCAGCTTGGCGGTTAAATTGGAACCTGGACCCCACACCCAAACAACCACTCATAGGTGATACAGTACTTGTATTGCAGCTGTAGCAGTGTAGATTGTCCAGGTCGATGTGACGTCCTGGGTAGATCCAGCTCGATGTACGTCCTGGCTAGATCCACCTCAATTTCTTCTCGTTAATAATGTACCCTATTCACTGTATTTCTTTCACTGGTCACACTATTGTTTCACTTTATTAAAATCTTGGGTGACACTTGGCAACGCCGCCTTCACACTAGCCTGCGCCACAACGCTTTTATTTTCCAGATCACTTTCAAAATTGTGGCTCTCCCCACACTTGTGTGGCTCAGGCAATTAAAAAAAAACACTTCTAGGATTGTTGACTACCCTGACACACTTAGCAACCCTTGCAGAACACTTCTAGCCCTCAAAAACACTTAAATCCCCGGAGCACCGACGGCGTGACTAGCCTGCTCGCTGTCCCTGAGTGTGTGTGTGTGTGTGTGTGTGTGTGTGTGTGTGTGTGTGTGTGTGTGTGTGTGTGTGTGTGTGTGTGTGTGTGTGTGTGTGTGGTGTGTGTGACTCAACAATCAATATTTGCACCAATAACTCATTACAGTTGTGACCGGGTGTGGAAGTGTGAATTGCTCATTACTCTATAATTTGTTCATGATTGTAGCCAAAGTATAAACGTAAGTAACCATTCTACAGAATTCATTACCTTTGTAACTTGTGAGCTCATTACCTTTGTACCTAGTTCAGCTATCAAAACTTTGGGGGCCCAGTCCCTGGACCCATTACGTACCTCTGTAATCTGTAAATACCTTTGTAACTTGTCATGATTGTGACCAGACTTACCTGGAGTTCATTACCTTTGTAAATTGTGAGTTCATTACCTTTGTAAATTGTGAGTTCATTACCTTTGTAAATTGTGAGTTCATTACCTCTGTAACTTGCTCAGCTATCAAAACTTTGGAGTCCAGTCCCTGGACCAATTATGTACCTCTGTAATCTTTTGACTACCGCCCACAGGATGGGTATGGGGTGCATAATAAACATATTAAACTAATGAAAAAAATATCATAGATGGATTAATGAAAATGTGTATATTAACGTAATATACGACATTTAAATGACTCGATTATTATTACTAATATGACGTCTGGAGACATAAGACACTTACCGATTTTAATGTGTACCTGCATGCCAGCACAGTATGTAAGTTTATTTAGGTACAGGTATGCATAAGTATAATTATCAGAGTATATATAAAATATGAAAACTTTTAAAAACATTTGAAATTTTGGAGTTTCCAGACAAAATGGAGAGACTTAGTGCTTACTGAGCTCACGGAGAATGTAAACAAACAGGGTGGGGCACGGTGACCGTATTAGAAAGTCAGGTGGGGGGAGCCGTATAGCAAGTTTTGGTCATAATTTGAAATGACCGTATTAGCGGAATGCCGTAAAGTGAAACGCCATAAAGCGGGGCCCTCCTGTAATTCTCCACTTAATACAATAAGAAAAAAATCTTATGCTGAGGTTGCTAAGATGTATTTCAAAAATGAATCTTCGATTCATTAAGTACAAGTACAATGTATTTTATTATTTAATGTTGGTAATGTCTTACTGTGCGTAATTTACCAAAAACTTATCATAGGTACGCAAATAAAAAAAGTTATATTCGCATGTATAGGATTCGCTACTACCCGCAGTTTCAGGTATCCACAGTAGATCTTGGAACATATCAGCTGCAAATACAGGAGGGATGGACTACTGTACTGTATATACAGTAGGACCCATGTATCCGCGGGGGACATGTTCCGAGGATCTGCCATGGATACCGAAACCATGGATAATAGCAAACCCTATGTATATAAAATCTTATACATACATATTTTAAAGTTTAATTGATAAATTATGAGCAATAAGTGGAGAATTATCACTTTTTCACTGATGGGAAGCACTTCATGGCTTCTCTTAGGCTTTGAAAAACTGTCAGCTTTGGGACCATTATTATGCAAAATTAAGAGGATTTCTTTGTTTCGGTTTTTGGCCATTTCGGTTTTAGGCCGACCTTCTGGAATGGATTATGGCTGATAACTGAGGGTCCACTGTACATTATTTAGGTTTGCATATTGGTCAGAGAGCCAGTTGTAAGTCCGAGTCACTGGTAAATGAGTAGTACGTTGCTAAGCGAGAAGCTGTATACACGTATACTGTATATAGTATATGTCTTTCTTTCAACAAACCGACCGTATCCCACCAAGGCAGGGTGGCCCAAAAAGAAAAACAAAAGTGTCTTTTTAAATTTAGTAATTTATACAGGAGAAGGGGTTACTAGCCCTTTACTCCCGGCATTTTAGTCGCCTCTTACAACATGCATGGCTTACAGAGGAAGAATTCTGTTCTACTTTCCCATGGAGATAAGAGGAAATAAACAAGAACAAGAACTAGAAAGAAAATAGAAGAAAACCCAGAGGGGTGTGTATATATATACTTGTACATGTATGTGTAGTGTGACCTAAGTGTAGGTAGAAGTAGCAAGACATACCTGAAATCTTGCATGTTTATGAGACAGACAAAAGACACCAGCAGTCCTACCATCATGTAAAACAATTACAGGCTTTCGTTTTACACTCACTTGGCAGGACAGTAGTATCTCCCTGGGCGGCTGCTGTTTACCAACCTACTACCTAGGATATATATACTGTATACGTATTTTATATTTGACATACTGATTAACATGTGTGTTGCTAGCAGTGCTATTTAAAAAAAGTATGAATTTGTCAGTTAAGAACAGAGTAGGGGAGTTAGTAGATGGGGAGAGTGAGGTACATATTAGGTAGATGGTGAGAATATTTTGAGGAACTTTTAAATGTTGAGGAAGAAAGGGAGGCGGTAATTTCATGCACTGGTCAGGGAGGTATACCATCTTTTAGGAGTGAAGAAGAGCAGAATGTAGAATGAAAAGGGGTAAAGCAGCTGCAACTGATGGGATCATGACAGAAATCTTAAAAGCAGGGGGGGATATAGTGTTGGAGTGGTTGGTACTTTTGTTTAATAAATGTATGAAAGAGGGGAAGGTACCTAGGGATTGGCAGAGAGCATGTATAGTCCCTTTATATAAAGGGAAAGGGGACAAAAGAGATTGTAAAAATTATAGAGGAATAAGTTTGAGTATACATGTACCAGGAAAAGTGTATGGTAGGGTTATAATTGAAAGAATTAGAGATAAGACAGAATGTAGGATTGCGGATGAGCAAGGAGGATTCAGAGTGGGTAGGGGATGTGTAGATGAAGCATATATGTGAACAGTATTTAGATATAGGTAGGGAAGTTTTTATTGCATTTATGGATTTAGAAAAGGCATATGATAGAGTGGATAGAGGAACAATGTGGCAGATGTTGCAAGTATATGGAATAGGTGGTAAGTTACTAAATGCTGTAAAGAGTTTTTATGAGGATAGTGAGGCTCAGGTTAGGGTGTGTAGAAGAGAGGGAGACTACTTCCCGGTAAAAGTAGGTCTTAGACAGGGATGTGTTATGTTACCATGGTTATTTATTTTATTTTATTATCACACCGGCCGATTCCCACCAAGGCAGGGTGGCCCGAAAAAGAAAAACTTTCACCATCATTCACTCCATCACTGTCTTGCCAGAAGGGTGCTTTACACTACAGTTTTTAAACTGCAACATTAACACCCCTCCTTCAGAGTGCAGGCACTGTACTTCCCATCTCCAGGACTCAAGTCCGGCCTGCCGGTTTCCCTGAATCCCTTCATAAATGTTACTTTGCTCACACTCCAACAGCACGTCAAGTATTAAAAACCATTTGTCTCCATTCACTCCTATCAAACACGCTCACGCATGCCTGCTGGAAGTCCAAGCCCCTCGCACACAAAACCTCCTTTACCCCCTCCCTCCAACCCTTCCTAGGCCGACCCCTACCCCGCCTTCCTTCCACTACAGACTGATACACTCTTGAAGTCATTCTGTTTCGCTCCATTCTCTCTACATGTCCGAACCACCTCAACAACCCTTCCTCAGCCCTCTGGACAACAGTTTTGGTAATCCCGCACCTCCTCCTAACTTCCAAACTACGAATTCTCTGCATTATATTCACACCACACATTGCCCTCAGACATGACATCTCCACTGCCTCCAGCCTTCTCCTCGCTGCAACATTCATCACCCACGCTTCACACCCATATAAGAGCGTTGGTAAAACTATACTCTCATACATTCCCCTCTTTGCCTCCAAGGACAAAGTTCTTTGTCTCCACAGACTCCTAAGTGCACCACTCACTCTTTTTCCCTCATCAATTCTATGATTCACCTCATCTTTCATAGACCCATCTGCTGACACGTCCACTCCCAAATATCTGAATACGTTCACCTCCTCCATACTCTCTCCCTCCAATCTGATATTCAATCTTTCATCACCTAATCTTTTTGTTATCCTCATAACCTTACTCTTTCCTGTATTCACCTTTAATTTTCTTCTTTTGCACACCCTACCAAATTCATCCACCAATCTCTGCAACTTCTCTTCAGAATCTCCCAAGAGCACAGTGTCATCAGCAAAGAGCAGCTGTGACAACTCCCACTTTGTGTGTGATTCTTTATCTTTTAACTCCACGCCTCTTGCCAAGACCCTCGCATTTACTTCTCTTACAACCCCATCTATAAATATATTAAACAACCACGGTGACATCACACATCCTTGTCTAAGGCCTACTTTTACTGGGAAAAAATTTCCCTCTTTCCTACATACTCTAACTTGAGCCTCACTATCTTCGTAAAAACTCTTCACTGCTTTCAGTAACCTACCTCCTACACCATACACTTGCAACATCTGCCACATTGCCCCCCTATCCACCCTGTCATACGCCTTTTCCAAATCCATAAATGCCACAAAGACCTCTTTAGCCTTATCTAAATACTGTTCACTTATATGTTTCACTGTAAACACCTGGTCCACACACCCCCTACCTTTCCTAAAGCCTCCTTGTTCATCTGCTATCCTATTCTCCGTCTTACTCTTAATTCTTTCAATTATAACTCTACCATACACTTTACCAGGTACACTCAACAGACTTATCCCCCTATAATTTTTGCACTCTCTTTTATCCCCTTTGCCTTTATACAAAGGAACTATGCATGCTCTCTGCCAATCCCTAGGTACCTTACCTTCTTCCATACATTTATTAAATAATTGCACCAACCACTCCAAAACTATATCCCCACCTGCTTTTAACATTTCTATCTTTATCCCATCAATCCCGGCTGCCTTACCCCCTTTCATTTTACCTACTGCCTCACGAACTTCCCCCACACTCACAACTGGCTCTTCCTCACTCCTACAAGATGTTATTCCTCCTTGCCCTATACACGAAATCACAGCTTCCCTATCTTCATCAACATTTAACAATTCCTCAAAATATTCCTTCCATCTTCCCAATACCTCTAACTCTCCATTTAATAACTCTCCTCTCCTATTTTTAACTGACAAATCCATTTGTTCTCTAGGCTTTCTTAACTTGTTAATCTCACTCCAAAACTTTTTCTTATTTTCAACAAAATTTGTTGATAACATCTCACCCACTCTCTCATTTGCTCTCTTTTTACATTGCTTCACCACTCTCTTAACTTCTCTCTTTTTCTCCATATACTCTTCCCTCCTTGCATCACTTCTACTTTGTAAAAACTTCTCATATGCTAACTTTTTCTCCCTTACTACTCTCTTTACATCATCATTCCACCAATCGCTCCTCTTCCCTCCTGCACCCACTTTCCTGTAACCACAAACTTCTGCTGAACACTCTAACACTACATTTTTAAACCTACCCCATACCTCTTCGACCCCATTGCCTATGCTCTCATTAGCCCATCTATCCTCCAATAGCTGTTTATATCTTACCCTAACTGCCTCCTCTTTTAGTTTATAAACCTTCACCTCTCTCTTCCCTGATGCTTCTATTCTCCTTGTATCCCATCTACCTTTTACTCTCAGTGTAGCTACAACTAGAAAGTGATCTGATATATCTGTGGCCCCTCTATAAACATGTACATCCTGAAGTCTACTCAACAGTCTTTTATCTACCAATACATAATCCAACAAACTACTGTCATTTCGCCCTACATCATATCGTGTATACTTATTTATCCTCTTTTTCTTAAAATATGTATTACCTATAACTAAACCCCTTTCTATACAAAGTTCAATCAAAGGGCTCCCATTATCATTTACACCTGGCACCCCAAACTTACCTACCACACCCTCTCTAAAAGTTTCTCCTACTTTAGCATTCAAGTCCCCTACCACAATTACTCTCTCACTTGGTTCAAAGGCTCCTATACATTCACTTAACATCTCCCAAAATCTCTCTCTCTCCTCTGCATTCCTCTCTTCTCCAGGTGCATACACGCTTATTATGACCCACTTCTCGCATCCAACCTTTACTTTAATCCACATAATTCTTGAATTTACACATTCATATTCTCTTTTCTCCTTCCATAACTGATCATTTAACATTACTGCTACCCCTTCCTTTGCTCTAACTCTCTCAGATACTCCAGATTTAATCCCATTTATTTCCCCCCACTGAAACTCTCCTACCCCCTTCAGCTTTGTTTCGCTTAGGGCCAGGACATCCAACTTCTTTTCATTCATAACATCAGCAATCATCTGTTTCTTGTCATCCGCACTACATCCACGCACATTTAAGCAACCCAGTTTTATAAAGTTTTTCTTCTTCTCTTTTTTAGTAATTGTATAAATATATTAAACAACCATGGTTGTTTAATATATTTATAGATGGGGTTGTAAAAGAAGTAAATGCTAGGGTGTTCGGGAGAGGGGTGGGATTAAATTATGGGGAATCAAATTCAAAATGGGAATTAACACAGTTACTTTTTGCTGATGATACTGTGCTTATGGGAGATTCTAAAGAAAAATTGCAAAGGTTAGTGGATGAGTTTGGGAGTGTGTGTAAAGGTAGAACGTTGAAAGTGAGCATAGAAAAGAGTAAGGTGATAGGGGTATCAAATGATATAGATAAAGAAAAATTGAATATCAAATTGGGGAGGAGTATCTCAGAAGTGAATGTTTTCAGATACTTGGGAGTTGACATGTCGGCAGATGGATTTATGAAGGAGGAGGTTAATCATAGAATTGATGAGGGAAAAAAGGTGAGTGGTGCATTGAGGTATATGTGGAGTCAAAAAACGTTATCTATGAAGGCAAAGAAGGGAATGTATGAAAGTATAGTAGTACCAACACACTTATATGGGTGTGAAGCTTGGGTGGTAAATGCAGCAGCGAGGAGATGGTTGGAGGCAGTGGAGATGTCCTGTCTAAGGGCAATATGTGGTGTAAATATTATGCAGAAAATTCGGAGTGTGGAAATTAGGAAAAGGCGTTGAGTTAATAAAAGTATTAGTCAGAGGGCAGAAGAGGGGTTGTTGAGGTGGTTTGGTCATTTAGAGAGAATGGATCAAAGTAGAATGACATGGAAAGCATATAAATCTATAGGGGAAGGAAGGCGAGGTAGGGGTCGTCCTCGAAAGTGTTGGAGAGAGGGGGTAAAGGAGGTTTTGTGGGCGAGGGGCTTGGACTTCCAGCAAGCATGCGTGAGCGTGTTAGATAGGAGTGAATGGAGACGAATGGTACTTGGGACCTGATGATCTGTTGGAGTGTGAGCAGGGTAATATTTAGTGAAGGGATTCAGGGAAACCGGTTATTTTCATATAGTCGGACTTGAGTCCTGGAAATGGGAAGTACAATGCCTGGACTTTAAAGGAGGGGTTTGGGATATTGGCAGTTTGGAGGGATATGTTGTGTATCTTTATATGTATATGCTTCTAAACTGTTGTATTCTGAGCACCTCTACAAAAACAGTCATAATGTGTGAGTGTGGTGAAAGTGTTGAATGATGATGAAAGCATTTTTTGGGGGGATTTTCTTTCTTTTTTGGGTCACCCTGCCTCGGTGGGAGACGGCCGACTTGTTGAAAAAAAAAAATATATATGTATTGTATAATATAAGTCATAGAGTGGGGCTTGAAGCCATGAGTGAGCCCCACCCATACGGGGAGTTGTTTGCAATTATGTTATTACAATTTCGTGAGTCACTGTATAAAAAAAAATGCCCGTTTTCACAAATCTTGACCTAAATCATAATGACCAAGAAACTCTGACATCATTACTTTGCCTTGGATAGGCCACGAAAAAACCTTGAAACGTACTAGATATGTACAGTGCAGAATGACTCAGTGCCTTTTATGACTATAATTATAGTATGGATGTATACTTCAAGCAATCTGTCTGTACAAATTTTTAAAAATTACGTTTTTACTAGATTAGGCATTTCCTACCAAGGTCTCTTCAAGGGAGAAGAAAAAAAAAAAAAAAACTAGAGCTACACTCTTTTTTCAGATCAACCCTATTTATCCTTCATTCAGTCTCATTCCCATAGTGCTGTATGAACCCCTGTGAATTCAGCACTTTTCCATAATTATAATAACCCCATCAGGGTAGAGGACATTGAATTATAATGAAGCTACCTTCTAATCATCCATGTGTTACAACAGATGCATGCCGATACATTTACCTCTTTAATTCGTTCACCCAGAAGAGCAGCAATTTCTCTAGATGTTACAACTGCAGCCATTGGATACCCATTACCTGAAAATATTAAAAAATAATATAATTTCATGTTTTGTAATTTTTCTGTATGCTTATCTAGACTCTCCAAATGGTAAAAACAATTTTATAGTTATTTTGTTTTAAAATACTATAAAACATTTCAAACTTACAATACAAATGAAACTATTACTGCACAATTTTGTTTTTCTTTGTAATGTGTGCTAGCCATGTCTTTTATATCCTTAAGTTGGTACGATAAGTTTATTATCCACCTCTGCCCATATCCATCTTGTGGACAACAGTAAAATGAGGTATACATAACTGCCTCAGGTACAGGGCTCCATTATTATTATTAAGTAAGCAAGTGTTACTTTTAAATAGTTTATTGCTACTGTATGCTGAATTAATAACAGTAGTTGTAGGTATATTACAAACCAACCATTCTGGAAAAATACCTTGACTTTACTCATTGTAAATAAAGCATTACCCCTTTCTTTAGCGTGTGTGACCTAATTTGTGTTAGCATAACGAACTCAATTATGATTGTGACCAGATGTAAGCATGTAAGTACACCTACCTTCCGACTTACGACCAAGTTCGGTTCCGAGAAACCGGTCATAAGTCGAAATGGTCGTAAGTCGAACTTTACTACTGAATATCAGCATAACATTTTTGTAATGACTATTTTATTGTTTTATTTTGGTATTTCATGTTTTACTTTACTTTTTATGCTGTTAGTACTGTATTTTATACTGTAAGGTTTAGGATAAACACTGTGTACAACACAAATAGTTGTTTATTTCCCAGAAATTTGGCATAAAAAACACGGTCGTAAGTCGAGTGGTCGTAAGTTGAACAGGTCTTAAGTCAGATGGTAGGTGTAGTTCATTACCACTAACTTGGTCAGCTATCAGACTTTGTGGTCCAGTACCTGGACCCATTATGTGCCTCTGATCTTTTGACTACCACGCACAAGATGGGTATGGGGCACATAAAAGATATTAAAACTATGTACCTAGTTATAGGATGTTTCCTCAGTCATGACTTGAGTTGTGGAAACATTAAAACTGATTGTGTGATTAAGTACAGTGGAACCTCAAAAATCGAACGTATCACATATCGAGCGTTTCGAAAATAGGACCATTTTTTCGGACAAACTGTGTCCCTATTATCGAACGCACCCCTATTTTCGGACTGCCGGGTACAGGACCTGTCTCCCGCCCACTCTGTCCGTGTCCCCGCACAGGCGCCGTGAGCAGTCTAGCTTTGTTTATGCTTGAGTGAACACTAACCTTCACTCTCATTCACGCATTTTACGATTATTTCGTTGTGTTTAGTGCTTGTGGGACTGTGAAATAAGCTACCATGGGCCCAAAGAAACTTGATAGTGGTACCCCTGTGGTAAAGAAAGTGAGAAACACCATAGATGTGAAGAAGGAAATAATACAGAAGTATGAGAGTGGTGCGAGACTTGTTGAGCTTGCCAGGATGTATGGGAAAAACAAGTCGACCATCGGTTCTATCCTGTCAAAGAAAGAACAAATCAAGGAAGCTGATGTTGTGAAAGGTGTTAATATAGGGAGTGGATGAGGTGCCTTCTTCAAAGATTAAGGAGATTTGTGCCAAGTGGAATGATGTCCAAATGTTTGTGCAGAAGTACCACCCTGAGCAAGCTGAAACAAGCCATCTTTGCAACAAGTTCAGTGACAGAACCATGTCCCATTTTAGGGAAATGTTAAAGAGGTGCCAGAAACAGAGGACTGTGGACAGTTATTTTGTGAGACAGGGGTCCAGTGACTCAAGCTGGTCCTAGTGGCATTAAAAGACAGAAGGGAAGTAACCTCAGAGAGGGCTTTACCTGAAGTCCTCATGGAGGGGTGTGATGTAGTTCAGCTGGGCTTGTGAGGTCTCTGGGGAGACCTAATTTAACCAATTATATGGTCATCTTGCCTTGGCAAATGTCTGTCAGAGACGCCTTTCCGGCTTAAGTCTCAGCACCTTTGTTCGTCACTGGCGTCAAATCCAGGCGTCAGGTCGTACACGTGGTTGTGGGGTGTGCTTGAACCACCATATAAGCCCAAGGAACAGCTGAGCAGGAGATATGGTAACCACGAGGAAATTAAATCTTCATCAGAGTACAAAACAAATTCTGGCCACAAAATAGAGCGAAACACCAACGTCAAAGACCTGGGAGTGATCATGTCGGAGGATCTCACCTTCAAGGACCATAACATTGTATCAATCGCATCTGCTAGAAAAATGACAGGATGGATAATGAGAACCTTCAAAACTAGGGAGGCCAAGCCCATGATGACACTCTTCAGGTCACTTGTTCTATCTAGGCTGGAATATTGCTGCACACTAACAGCACCTTTCAAGGCAGGTGAAATTGCCGACCTAGAAAATGTACAGAGAACTTTCACGGCACGCATAACGGAGATAAAACACCTCAATTACTGGGAGCGCTTGAGGTTCCTAAACCTGTATTCCCTGGAATGCAGGAGGGAGAGATACATGATTATATACACCTGGAAAATCCTAGAGGGACTAGTACCGAACTTGCACACGAAAATCACTCACTACGAAAGCAAAAGACTTGGCAGACGATGCACCATCCCCCCAATGAAAAGCAGGGGTGTCACTAGCACGTTAAGAGACCATACAATAAGTGTCAGGGGCTCGAGACTGTTCAACTGCCTCCCAGCACACATAAGGGGGATTACCAACAGACCCCTGGCAGTCTTCAAGCTGGCACTGGACAAGCACCTAAAGTCAGTTCCTGATCAGCCGGGCTGTGGCTTGTACGTTGGTTTGCGTGCAGCCAGCAGCAACAGCCTGGTTGATCAGGCTCTGATCCACCAGGAGGCCTGGTCACAGACCGGGCCGCGGGGGCGTTGACCCCCGGAACTGTCTCCAGGTAAACTCCAGGTAAACTGGTGCAGCTGGTAGTGCTGCTGTTGTCGTACAGGGTGATGGCTCTCAAAGAAATTGAAGCACGCATCAATAATTGGGCCTCTACCCTTCAGACAGAACTGTTTGCCATACTCCTTGCACTGAAATGCATCTATGTATCTAAGATTGACAGTTTACTTGTAACTGATTCTCTGTCATTCATAAATGCTCTCAACTCATTAAGCATAAATTGTGGCATGCTTGTGTCAGAAGCCAGACACAGGTATGGTAAGATTGTGGACAGTGGACTCAGAGTGCACATGCTGTGGATTCCATCTCCCATTGGTCTTCGGATGCATGATAGAACTGATAAATTGGCTAAGCTGTTATGCTTTCAAAGAGGGAGTAGATTACAATCTTGGCTTGTCAGGTAATAGTTTGAGAACAATAATACGAAAAGAACTTCAACTGAATTTTACTGACTTAAGACTCAGGGAGATTAACACCAGTCAGTCCATCTATCATCATTCTATCATGCAGGAGGAGCCACATGTCTATGGTGCATCCAACAAAATAAGCAGACTCTTGGATGTCACTACCGCCCAGCTCCGGCTGGGTTACAAGTATCTTTGGCAGGTTAAATCATCACCACCAGATGTAGACCAAACGAAATGTAAACTTTGCCAGATGGACTATTGTCACACCTTGCGTCATTATGTACTGGAGTGCGATAAAATTAATGAATTTAGAGACAACTCACTCAGAAATGTTCAAGAAATGGCAAAGTATTTTATCCACAGTGGTATATTACAGACCATTCTGGAGAAATACCCTGACTTTGCTAGCTGTAAATAAAGCATTACCACATGTGTGTGTACTCATCTAGTTGAGGTTGCAGGGGTCGAGCCCAAGCTCCTGTGTGCGTGTGCAGGGCAGGGTTAAGAAGTCTCCGGGCCCTAGGCTATTCAGATTGGTGGGGCCCCTTTGAGTTACGGGTAAGCGAATTATTATAATCAAAAAGAAGCGCTAAGCCATAAGGACTATACAGCACTGCAGGGCAGGAAGGAAGCAAGGGCATCAGGTGGCAAAAGGGAGATGGATGAGTAATAGGTTACGGATAACAGCGGGGTAGTGGATGGTGAAAGGGTAAAGGGCAGCAAGAGACTGAACTAGAAAGGGCTGAGGGGAGTGTGAAAAGTATCATCAGAGTTTGTGGAGTAAATCAGTCGTTGTCAAGAAGTCAATGAGAGAGTCAGGATTAAAGGAGGGTCCATCAGCAAGAAGGGAAGGTAAAGAGATAGTAGTAGAACGAAGACGACGTTGGAGGTAAATTCTGCGTGCTCGTTGACAGAATGTGGCTAATCGATACTGGAACTTGACACTGCTCACAGAGAGGAACAGGGTGCCTCTCCATGAGATACCCATGAGTAAGACGAGTGTGGCCAATGCGAAGGCGGGAGAGAGTGGTCTCCCAACCTCGGCACTGATGACAAGAAGACTGCCAGTAACCTATGCTCGGTTTAATAGAATGAAGTTTGTTACCGAGCAGAGTTGACCAACGTTGTTGCCAACGGGTGCGAAGGTGGGTAGCTATTGCAGCAAAATAGTCCAGAAATGGAACATCTCGATAGGAAATCGGTAGGTCATGTACTGCTGACCGCGCAGCAGTGTCTGCCTGTTCATTGCCCTGTACGTCGACATGACCAGGGACCCAACAAAAAACAATATCTTTATGTTTGGTAGAGATACGGCGTAGCCAAAGTTGGATACGGAGAACTAGGGGACGAGATGTATCAAATTTTCGTATAGCCTGTAGAGCACTAAGGGAGTCTGAGACTACTACAAATGATGACACAGGCATAGATGCGATACGAATAAGTGCTGCAAGAATGGCATACAGTTCAGCAGTAAAAATGCTAGCTGAAGATAGTAAATGCCCCCGCACGACGCTGTCCGGAAACACTGCTGCGAATCTGACGCCGTCTGAAGACTTAGAGCCATCTGTGTACACAGCGGTGGCATGAGAATGGGAGTGGAAGTGATCAAGAAAAAGAGAGCGGGAAGCCACCGTAGGCAGTTGAGCTTTCGAGCAAGGGAGTGAGAAAGAACAGACCCGAACAGCTGGAACTTCCCAGGGGGGTAGGGAAAAGTGAGATGCTACATGAACATATAAAGGTGGTAACTGAAGGGAAGACAAGAGTGAATGTAGGCGAAGAGAAAAGGGACGGAGCAAACAGGGGCAGCGAACGAATAAAGAATGTCTACTAATATCGGTGACCATTCTATAAATGGAAGGATTGTGTAGATCGTGAGAGCGTACATAGTAGCGAAGGCACTGGGCATCACAGTGATCAGACAAGGATGGAACATTTGCTTCTGTATAGAGGCTCTCAACAGGGGAAGAGCGAAAAGCACCAAGGCACAAACGTAATCCTTGGTGATGGATAGAGTTAAGGCTAGAGAGAGTAGCAGGAGAGGCCGCGGAATAAATCTGGTCACCATAATCGAGTTTCGATAAAACGAGGGCTGAATGTAGGCGAAACAGAGTTCGACGATCAGCTCCCCAGGAAAGATGAGCAAGGGTTTTAAGAAGGTTTAACCGGCTGTGACAAGTTGCCTTCAGAGAGGTAATGTGAGGTTTCCAGGATAACCGACGGTCAAAGAGAAGGCCTAGAAACCTGACTATCACGTTCGGGGATACGGGAGCCATAGAGATACAAAGGATGATCGGAGATAACAGAGCGTCTAGTGAAAGTAATTTGGTGAGTTTTGGTACTTTAAAATTTAAACCCATGCGTGGTGGCCCAAGTGGAAACATGGTCGACCACATGCTGGAGAGAAACTGCAATAAGGTGACAGTCAGCGCCTGCACAAGCAATAGCGAAGTCATCAACATAGAGTGATGACCAAATATTGGGTGGAAGAACAGAGGCCAAATCATTTATAGCAAGGAGAAAAAGTGTTGTGCTTAGAACACATCCCTGAGGGACACCTTCAGCTTGGACGAAGTCCTGGGAAAGAACATTATTGACTCGAACACGGAAATGTCTGTCAGTTAAAAAGTTCTTAAGGAAGGACGGTAGATTGCCTCGGAGGCCTAAGGAATGGGCCTGGGCCAAAATATTATACCTCCAAGTTGTGTCATATGCCTTCTCAAGGTCAAAAAATATGGCAATAACTGAGTGATTATTCGCAAAGGCATTACGAACATACGTATCCAAGCGTAGTAAGGGGTCTATGGTAGAACGACCCTTACGAAAGCCATATTGACTAGCGGATAGACTGTTGTGTGTCTCTAAATACCACATTAAACGTCGATTTACGAGACGTTCCATCACTTTGCAAACTGCACTAGAAAGAGCGATGGGGCGATAGTGGGAGGCATCATGTCCTGTAGTACCCGGTTTACGGAAAGGGAGAACAATGGCAGATTTCCACAGCTGGGGAAGAACTCCTTGTGCCCAAATAAGATTGAAGAGGTGTAAGAGGACTACAAGGGCTGACCGATGTAAATGTTGTAACATACGAATATGAATGTCGTCAGGCCCAGCTGCCGATGATCGGCAAGCTGAGAGCATTGCCTCCAGTTCTTGAAGTGTAAAAGGCACATTATACTGTTCTTCTCTGAGAGAAGAAAAGTCCAAGGGTACTAACTCTCTAGCAGACTTTGAGGAAAGAAACGAGGGGCATAGATGGAGCCCTCGGGAAATACGGACCAGATGTGTGCCAAGTTCAATGGCAACGTCGAGAGGGTTTGCTACATCAACACCAGCGACCCGTAGAACAGGAGCCGGGTCAGGAGAGTATTTACCACTCAATTTCCTCACTTTTTTCCAGACTGCACTCATAGAAGCAGAGGTGATGGTGGAAACAGTCTCGCCAACAAGTGCGTTTAGCTTCACGGATGACACAGCGAGCGATCGCACGCTTCTGCTTAAAATCAAGAAGTCTCTCAGCGGTTCTATTGTACTGGTACCTGCCCCATGCAGCACGTTTCAAACGTACTGCACGAGCACAAGCAGGAGACCACCAAGGCACACACTTCTGAGAATGCCTGCCTGAGGTTTGGGGTATAGAATGAGAAGCTGCGGTATGAACTGACGTCGAGAAGATGTGTAGGAGCTCATCAATGGAGGATGAAGAAGGAACCTCACTAAAAGCAGTGAGGTGTGAGTAAAGATCCCAATTTGCCCGATCAAATTGCCAGCGAGGGCTACGGAAAGGTGGTGAATAGGAAGGAGAAGTAAGAATGATCAGAAAATGATCGCTGTCATGTAAGTCTGGTAGAACAGACCAGGTGAAGTCTAGTGCAGTGGAGGAAGAGCAGACTGATAGATCGATGCAAGAGAGAGTATGAGTACGAGGATCAAAATGGGTGGGAGTACCCGTATCTAAAACATGGAGGGGGTGAGAGGCGAGAAAAGCCTCCAACTGGATGCCACGTGAGTCACAATGAGACCCCCCCAGAGGAAATGGTGGGCATTAAAATCACCAAGTAACAGAAGTGGTGGCGGTAAGGATGAAACAAGAAAGGCAAAGTCTGGGATAGAAAATGCCTGAGAAGGAGAGAGATATAAAGAACATATTGTAAACCACTTATTCAAGTGGATACGGGCTGCAGTGTAATGCAGCGAGGTATGGACAAATAGTTGACAGTACGGAATATCATTGCGTAGAAGAAGGGCACTTTCATTAAAGGTCCCATCTGAGAAAGGATTCGAAGAATACAATAAATTATAGCCTGAGATAGGTTGGAAAACAGCCGAGTGTAATTTTGGTTCTTGTAAGCAAGCACCAACAGGGGAAAACCTGGAAAGCAACATCTGAAGCTCACCCCGATTACCCCTGAGGCCGCAGATATTCCACTGTAAATAGGCCATGATTGGCGATGAAGAAAATACCAGGAATCTGTAGGTAAAGGCACCTATGGACTAGAGGGGTTAGAAAAGTCAACGTGTGGTGGCATTGGAAGACGTTCAAGTAGCGAAGGAACGGAGCGTTGCGAAGAATGGGGTTGTGAAGATGGAGGAGAGGGAAGAGAAGGAACAGGAAGTGAATCAGTGTCCATTGAAGGTTTAGTCTCTGCAATATATTCTGAAATGGCTTCAAGTGTTTCTGAATTCAAAGATGTATGGGAGACC
Organism: Cherax quadricarinatus; assembly: GCF_038502225.1. Lineage (NCBI taxonomy): Eukaryota > Metazoa > Arthropoda > Malacostraca > Decapoda > Parastacidae > Cherax > Cherax quadricarinatus. The sequence continues at coordinate 7,400,346 of NC_091370.1, read as the reverse complement.
ATATTGGAGATAGAAGGAGGAGGGTGAGTAAAGATTGGGACAGTAATGGACTGTACCAAAGTAGAGGGGGAGGGAAGAGTGTAAGGGACTGGAGATGAAATGTGGGGGGGTACAGAAGAGGCAGAAACCTGGGAGGTGGCAGAAGAGGGAGAAACTTGGGAGGGGACAGGGGTGGAAGGCATAGTACGAGGAGGGTGAATCTCCACACTTGTAATAGAGCCAGAGAGAGGGGAAGAACTAGGTACAGAGACTGGAAAGGTAAAGTGTGGAGGTGGAAGAAGGGAAGGAAGGGGCAAAGAAGATTTGAGCAATGTGGATTTTTTGGACTTCTGAGTAGAGGGGCGATTGGTAGTAGGTGTCGTACGAGGTCTTGTCGATACTGGGGCTTGTGAGGAAGGACGCGAAGATGTGAGAACAGACTGAGTTGTAGTCGGGACGTCAGAGCCAAGGACAGCAAAAGGATTAGATGCAGTAGTGGCTATGGGAGGGGTAACAACAGAGGAGGCTGCAGAAGATGGGACCCCAGAAGTGGGGGGATGTTTGGAAACACGAGAATAAGAAACACGGGGTAGTCTCCCTTGGAGGCGGAGATGAGTAACTGCCATAGCATAAGGGAGACCTTCTGCCTCTTTGAGGCAACGGATTTCACGTTCATTTAAGTAGACCTGGCAACGGCGGGAGTACGAAGGGTGAGCTTCATTACAATTAAGGCAAGATGGAGGTTGACTGCAAGATGTATTAGAATGGTCGTCGGCACCACAGACTGGGCATTCGGCCATAGATCTGCAATATTTCGCTGGGTGACCAAAACGCCAGCAATTTCTACATTGTTGCGGTGTAGGTATCACCTTTCGAACTTGTAACCGATGTCCCGCGACATATACAGAGGACGGGAGTTCTCGGCTGTCAAAAGTTAAACGAGCCACATTGCAAGGGTAACGTCTCCGCCCCCGGGCAGGAAGGACATAAGTGTCTACTTTGAGGATTGGGAGATCCTGGAGTTCCAGCTGTTCAAAAATGTCATTGCCACATGACTGGAAATTCTGTTGGACTATGGTATGGGGCAGAATGACAGTACCACTACAAGAATTGAGAGAAAGATGTTTTTCAATAGTGATAGGAGTTGTATCGATATTCGAAAGGAGAGAAAGATCATGAGCTTGGGTAGCATTCTGGACAGTGACGATGCTCATACCGCTCGAGAGCATGAAATGAAATATCTCTACCAACATGATGCAGGAGCGCTTTGCCAATACTATGGTCAGAAAGGTAGGCAGAAGAAGTCGGTCTTAAAGTAAAGAATTTAGTCCATTGTGTGGTCCGAAACCGAGCGTGGAGAGGGAGTGCTTGACGTGTCGGTCTTTTCCGAGTATAATGGGAAGGTAACGAAGGAGCATCATCAGGAGATTGACGTTGGCGTTTAGGAGTAGGACCGGAGTTGGTCCGGCGCGAAATGGGCGGGCGATTCGAAAATTGCCGTACCGTAGAGGGAGAAGCCGGAAGCATAGTCAAAGGAGAGCGGAGTTCAGATAAATCGAAGGAGTCAGTCGAAGCCCCAGTACCTGAAGCGGGTGAGGAAACAGCACCAGCAAGAGGTACAGGGGCATCAGGAGTGTCCGAAGAGTGGTCTAAACACAAGGTAGGGTCAGAATGGGGTGCGGTATCAAGAAGGGGCCCGGGGGTAGTGGGTTCATGGACTAGGGCTGCCATGGTTAGGTTACTCCTTTGCTTTTTGTTTTTAAGAAAAAAATAGAAAAGAAAAGAAAATAAAAATAAAAAAAAGAATAAAAAAAAGGGGGGAGCGGGGAGGAATAGTTCCCAGGAGGAATGAAAGGGCCGGAAATCTCCCTCCGCACCTAAGAGGACCTCAGCACCGCTAGTAGCGCAGATGCAGCATGGAACCCGTGCCATACCCTACCCTTCATGCCAGTAAACCAGCAATCCGGGATAGCAACCTCACATCTGCCGAGCTACCTTGGTGGACAAAAGAGAGGGCGGCCGGATATCCGCCACAAAGCATACCTCCTTCAGCCACCACCCCTGGAATCCGAAAGGTGGCTTCCAGAGATACACCCGTCGCCCGAAAGACACCCAAAGTTACTCCGGGATACCGGAGAGGGATCGGGACATCCCCAGGCAATCCAGATTCCACGGCAAACTACGCCACCGCCAACAACCTCAACGGAATGGGATGGACCCCGGTGTCCTTTCCCCTACCTAGGAACTAGCGCACCTGTGGGAGAAATCCCAAAGGCCAAAAAGAGGAAGGGCAAAAGGGAGGGGTGAGGAGGAGGAGGAGGAGGAATGGAAAAAGGGGAGGATGGGGAGGATGGGATAAGGGAGGGGAGAATGGGGGGTAATTAGGTTTGGTCTGAGGAAGAAGACCGACAGGGCTAATTCCTCAGACCAAGAGCCTCTTCACCACGCCAAGGAGCCCCCCTTGAAGAGGACGGGTAAGCGAAGCTACCCCTTCCAGCTTGGGGGTGGGGGGGGGGTCGGTGTGAGCCTGTTTAAGGTCTAATTAAATATATTCTGGCTATTTAGATTAAATTTAATAGGGAAAGTATATCAAGACAACCAAAACCATTTACCAACAGCCATTATAACTATCTTGTTAAATCAAGCATTTTAAAGAGAATAAACTCAAGACAGCATAGTATTTCTAGATTAGGCTATTAAAGTAGTGACATCATGTACCTATTATATTCAGCATAACCACTACAGCACTATTATCCCCTTTATAAATCACTGACCATTATTGTTATCACTGCATCATGCATAAGACTATCAAATCATATAAACTCAAGAAAATAAACAATTGTTTATATTCACAGGCACTTCTTAAATAAACTTTTTTTCTGGATTTCATATTGGCAAAATCATCAATTATATTCTGAAAATCAATATTTCTTGTTAGATCAGACTCAATGGTCAACAAGGCTAGGTTACACAATTTGTCTTGGCTCACTGTTGAACGGAGCTGGTTTTTCACTCTTTTCAAAACAGAAAATGAACGTTCTTCTTCACAGTTAGTAGCTGGAAGTGTTAGGTAAAGGCGATACACTATGTCAACATTAGGGAAGGTTTCTGAGATACCTGCATTTCTTAAATGTTTCAAAGCAGCTGAGGGCGCACATTTTTCAGGTGGAGCTTTAATCTGATTCATATACCCAGAAAAATGAACTATTTCTTCAACAAATGTGTCCTGAACATCTGCTGAAAGGTGTTGCAACTTTAATGCAGCTTCTCTCAATTCTGCATCTGGCATAGTAGTAATTTTGAACAGAAATCCAAACTTGTCATTGAGATTCTGGTAGATTTCTTTTCTTTTCACCAATTCTGCAATCAGTGAATCCAGAATGACGAAGTATGTAGCTGTCTTACATTTCTGCCTTGGTAGCAGCACAATTTCATTGTCTGGCTCTTCAAAATTGAGTTTCCTCTTCCTTGACCGCTGATGATCAGCACGGTAACTGTAGTCTTTCACCAGCAGTTTAGCTTTCTCTTCTAACATTTCAAAAGTGTGGAAATTTATTTGGTCCAAATAGTTCCACAGCTCAGATCCAGCATGGGCGTCTGGTCGTCTGAGCCGAGCGGCCCTTAAACCCTCCCAAACACGGCATTCTCTGGTTGGCGGTTGGTAAGCTTATTTAATTTATAGATTTACTCTTCAGGGAAGGAGTAGGTAGTTTTACTGGTAGTACACTAATATTAGGTTTACTAAGGCATCTGTAGATAATGATAGAGTAGACCTAAGACCTTAACATAGGTAGTAATAGGCCGATAATGTAGGCAAACATTAGGATAAGTTAGCTAGGGAGAACTGGCAGCCCTAGCTTGAATGGTGGGGCGCAGGTCACAAAGACAGAATAGCGTCCTTCTTACGATAGACACCGACTGGACAAGACGTGCCGTGAACAGCAGGCGGCGCCCCCACGTGTCTTCACATCTGAGACCTGGGGAAATCTGGTAGAGGCACCTCGATGTACCGTAGATGATCTCCATCAGCCCATACAGTAAGACGAGATATTCACCTTTTCCCGTAGGATCTGGCCAGTGTCTTAGGAGATTGTGGGTTGAGTTACTGAAGGGCTCGGCGTGCTACAGAGAGAGAGCATGCCCAGTAAGTACCAGCGTCTCAGAGCCATTTGAAGCTAGCGTCTGAGTCTGCATAGTTATACTAGGGGATACATACCCTCTTGGATATAGGAATTTCTGAGGTGCAGGCAGGACACTAATAACGATTGAATATTGCAGGAATTAATGCTCCCGGTTGCACGTGGTTCCCAAGGGGAAGTCCAAAGGGGCTAAAGCTAGGCTTAGGAAGTTGAAGATCAGGATATATGCTGCAACACCAAGTAAGTTAGTCCTTTATACGTGCATGCAGGCAAAGTTTCTTGCAATACCAATCATTTGTGAAAATCTGTTCTATAAGCCACTTGTGAGGCTGAGGTACCCACCTCAGAGCTCGGTGTCAACAGAGTTTGCCAGGGTAGGCGACTCACTTGGAGGCAGTCCACACAAGTTTTCACAAAAAGCTTCATCATTGTGAAGTGAGCTTACAAATTCCACTAAGCCTGCATAGAGGTTAGCACAAGTAGCCATTTCAATTTCAATTTTCTGAAGTGTCTTGTTCGTGGCATTTAACCGTTCCAGTATACAGTCCCAAAGCACACAGAGTAAGGCCAATTCAAAATCTTCCAATTTTGATGCTAAGCTGGCTGCTTCGCTTCTTGTAGTTGCTGTCTGGTCTTCATCCTCTGCTATTTGGATCAAAGCAGAAAGTATTTCAGCAAAGCTGTCTTTCAAAGCATGTGTTGCATCATGCTGCGCTGACCACCTTGTTGTTGATAATGATTTGATGACATCTCCATGATGGTTGACTTGAGTATACTCCACCGATGCGTTGAAGCAGAGAAAAAATTAAAAGAGTGCTTGTAAAAGTCCAAAAAATGAAACTGCAGCGACACAACACTCTGCAGCACATGACCCAACAAGATTAAGAGAATGTGCTGAGCAGGGCACATATTCAGCAAGTGGGTTGATTTGCTTGATACGGGCTTGCAATCCATTATATTTACCCGACATGTTACTTGCATTGTCGTAGCTCTGGCCACGGCAATCCATAATAGAGAGATCATGTTCAAGCAGAGTATCCAGTACTACATTCATCATTGTTTCTCCATCATGGCCTGAAAGAGGAATGAATTTTATAAAGCGCTCTACAGGCTTACCACTGGAGTCGACAAAGCGAACAATGAATGTCAATTGATCTGTATGTGAAATATCTGGTGTTGAATCTACACTTATTGCAAAGTATTTTGCAGTTTTCACAGCTGCTATGATGTTATTAAGGACCTTCTTAGTCATCAGTTCAATAAATTAATTGCATATAGTAGATGACATGTAAGATCCAGTGCCTTTTCCTGCATTCCCAAGGCGTGACACATGATATGCTAAGAATGGATCGAATTGTGCTAACAGTTCCATGATCCCTAGGAAATTGCCATCGTTTTCCGAACCAAAAACCTCATTTTCTCCACGGAAAGCAAGTCCTCTTAGAGCTAATTATTATTATTATTATAATAAAAAAGAAGCGCTAATCTTAGAGCTAAGAATTTTACAATAGCAACAACTCTTTCTAGAACTTTTCTCCAATAAGTGCGCTCTTTTTCAGTTTGATTTTCCAAATGAAAATCCAATAATTATTGCCTTTTTTTCTGTGCACGAAATAACACTGGCTAAAATGCAGCTCCTGTGAGTGGTGCTGTTTTCATGTTCCTCGAAACGCTTGGAATTTTTCCAGTCATTGAACCCCTGTGTGAAGGTATTTTCTTTGGCAGAAAATAGCTTGCATGCTGAACAGTACACTTTTCCTGAGCTTTCAGAGTATACCATCCATGATCTTTTCACAGTTTCTGAATTTGCAAGCTTCCTATAAAACATAGATGACTTTAAACAACGACGACTTCCATCATCATAAATCCTTGCTGATTTCCTAAAGTCAATGTTCAGAGTTTGACTGAAGTTTTCTGCAATGAAAGCATTACGTAGAGAATCTGGGATTACATTTGGCCATGAGGCAGGATCTTTTAAGACAAATCCTGTGGATGAAATGTCCGTTGAGACATTGAGAGGAGACACAAAAGAAGTAGATGCTGGCTGAGAAATAATGGAGGGAGGGCTTCCTGTATGATCTGACGTATCTGCAGATTCAACTGTACTGGTAACATCAGAAACTGTTTTCGTGAGCATGTCTGTGATCTTTCTGCAGCTTCCTACATCTTTCTTTTTCTGTTCTTCTTCTTGAATTTTCTTCTTTCTTTTCTGTGACCCACTCGCATAATAACGTCCAACATCACGTTCACGAGATGCCATAATGAGGATGTATCACTGTCTGTAATCATGCAAATACAAATTTTTCATTATCAATTATTAATTTTTTAATTATTAATTTTTTTGTCAATTGGGGGGATATGGCCCTTGTAGCCCCCTTTCCTCTGGCTGCGCATCTAAAAATTCAAAACGTTACCAGAAAGGAGTCATATACAGAACTTTTACCATAGATTAGGTTAGTGATTTGGGCTACGAATATTTTACTAATTCATCCTCCTTGATCTCCAATTTACTTAAACAGAAATCATACCGAGTCCAAGAACAATGCACAATGGTATTTATATTACCATTTTCATAACTAAACTAATCATTATGTTTTGCATGATATATGACCTACCACCATAGATAAGGACATGAGAATTAAAGAATGCAGAGACAATTTTCAGTTTCACCCAACCAACGATTTTCTGATGTGGCTTATGTGTTTCTGGGGAAATATGTAGCAAATTAATTGATGTTCTACATCACTTCCGTCGCAACTTGAAAACTAAGCATTTGCAACGGAAGTGATGTAGAACATCAATCAATTGAGATCTGTTATTGAAATGATAAAGACTTAAAGACAGGACAAAGTGCTTTTAAAACCTACAAACGGAAGTCAGTTTGCGTTTTTAGGTTTTTCTTTATAGTATTTTTACCAAAAATGCGTCTTTACTGGTCCATGCTTCTTTACTGGTCAAGTAACCCTATCAGGTACCTCCCTTAACATTTAGAGGCGAAAACAAACATTTATCCATACACATCAATGTCTATCAACAACACTTCAGTTAATTTGTCACAGTACAAGTCTAGATAACGTGTAATTACTACAGAAAATTGGAGAGGAATCTCCCATACTCACCCATTAGCGGGAAAACACAGCTGTTCTGATGTAAACAAAGGCGTGTTGAGTGTTGCCATCTATGGTCAGGTTTATTTATTTTTATTTGATTTTATTTCATTATTTTTGTTTTGATTAATTTTTAAAAATCAATTTTACTCTCCAAACACTTGAACTTTTTAGGTAGGGACCCCTTTGCACTTGCACCATGTGCGCAGTCTTGGATGAGCCCCTGAACCCCTTGGACCGCGGGGCCCCCAAATGCGCGGGGCCCTAGGCAAATGCCTAGTTTGCCTATGCGGTAATCCGGCATACAAACTCATACACACGCAGCGTGTGTATCAGTTTGTGTGTGTGTGTGTGTGTGTGTGTGTGTGTGTGTGTGTGTGTGTGTGTGTGTGTGTGTGTGTGTGTGTGTGTGTGTGTGTATGCGTGTGTGTACTCACCTAGTTGAGGTTGCGGGGGTCGAGTCCGAGCTCCTGGCCCCGCCTCTTCACTGATCGCTACTAGGTCACTCTCCCTGAGCCGTGAGCTTTATCATACCTCTGCTTAAAGCTATGTATGGATCCTGCCTCCACTACATCACTTCCCAAACTATTCCACTTGCTGACTACTCTGTGGCTGAAGAAATACTTCCTAACATCCCTGTGATTCATCTGTGTCTTCAGCTTCCAACTGTGTCCCCTTGTTACTGTGTCCAATCCCTGGAACATCCTGTCTTTGTCCACCTTGTCAATTCCTTTCAGTATTTTGTATGTCGTTATCATGTCCCCCCTATCTCTCCTGTCCTCCAGTGTCGTCAGGTTGATTTCCCTTAACCTCTCCTCGTAGGACATACCTCTTAGCTCTGGGACTAGGCTTGTTGCAAACCTTTGCACTTTCTCTAGTTTCTTTACGTGCCTGGCTAGGTGTGGGTTCCAAACTGGTGCCGCATACTCCAATACTCCAATATGGGCCTAACGTACACGGTGTACAGGGTCCTGAATGATTCCTTATTAAGATGTCGGAATGCTGTTCTGAGGTTTGCTAGGCGCCCATATGCTGCAGCAGTTATTTGGTTGATGTGCGCTTCAGGAGATGTGCCTGGTGTTATACTCACCCCAAGATCTTTTTCCTTGAGTGAGGTTTGTAGTCTCTGGCCCCCTAGACTGTACTCCGTCTGCGGTCTTCTTTGCCCTTCCCCAATCTTCATGACTTTGCACTTGGTGGGATTGAACTCCAGGAGCCAATTGCTGGACCAGGTCTGCAGCCTGTCCAGATACCTTTGTAGTTCTGCCTGGTCTTCGATCGAGTGAATTCTTCTCATCAACTTCACGTCATCTGCAAACAGGGACACCTCAGAGTCTATTCCTTCCGTCATGTCGTTCACAAATACCAGAAACAGCACTGGTCCTAGGACTGACCCCTGTGGGACCCCGCTGGTCACAGGTGCCCACTCTGACACCTCGCCACGTACCATGACTCACTGCTGTCTTCCTGTCAAGTATTCCCTGATCCATTGTAGTGCCTTCCCTGTTATCCCTGCTTGGTCCTCCAGTTTTTGCACTAATCTCTTGTGTGGAACTGTGTCAAACGCCTTCTTGCAGTCCAAGAAAATGCAATCCACCCACCCCTCTCTCTCTCTCTTGTCTTACTGCTGTCACCATGTCATAGAACTCCAGTAGGTTTGTGACACAGGATTTCCCGTCCCTGAAACCATGTTGGCTGCTGTTGATGAGATCATTCCTTTCTAGGTGTTCCACCACTCTTCTCCTGATAATCTTCTCCATGATTTTGCATACTATACATGTCAGTGACACTGGTCTGTAGTTTAATGCTTCATGTCTGTCTCCTTTTTTAAAGATTGGGACTACATTTGCTGTCTTCCATGCCTCAGGCAATCTCCCTGTTTCGATAGATGTATTGAATATTGTTGTTAGGGGTACACATAGCGCCTCTGCTCCCTCTCTCAATACCCATGGGGAGATGTTATCTGGCCCCATTGCCTTTGAGGTATCTAGCTCACTCAGAAGCCTCTTCACTTCTTCCTCGGTTGTGTGCACTGTGTCCAGCACATGGTGGTGTGCCCCACCTCTCCGTCTTTCTGGAGCCCCTTCTGTCTCCTCTGTGAACACTTCTTTGAATCTCTTGTTGAGTTCCTCACATACTTCACGGTCATTTCTTGTTGTCTCTCCTCCTGTGTATGCGTGTGTGTGTGTATGTGTGTGTGTGTCTCAACTATCAATATTTGCACCAATAACTACAGTTGTGACCGGGTGTGGAAGTGTGAATTGCTCATTACTCTATAATTTGTTCATGATTGTAGCCATGTATAAACCTAAGTAACCATTCTTACAGGATTCATTACCTTTGTAACCTGTGAGTTCATTACCTTTGTACCTAGTTCAGCTATCAAAACTTTGGGGGCCCAGTCCCTGGACCCATTACGTACCTCTGTAATCCGTAAATACCTTTGTAACTTGTCATGATTGTGACCAGACCTACCTCGAGCTCATTACCTTTGTAAATTGTGAGTTCATTACTTTTGTAAATTGTGAGTTCATTACCTCTGTAACTTGCTGGACTTTGGAGTCCAGTCCCTGGACCAATTATGTACCTCTGTAATCTTTTGACTACCGCCCACAGGATGGGTATGGGGTGCATAATAAACATATTAAACTAAAGATCGTCCCAACGTATCAACACCTGACACCCATTCTCTTTGCTGACGTCATGACTTGTGTCATCTCCCACCCAAATCCTGCCACCCTCAACACCATTGTTAACGAGGAGCTACTCAAAATATCTACTTGGATGACAGCCAATCAGCTTACACTTAAACACTGGTAACAGGGCAGGTGCTGCACAACTTAGCATTAAGATCGACAACATTCTTACTGCCAGACATAATGAGGGCAAATTCCTAGGCCTGCACCTTGACATCAACCTGAATTTCAGCACCCACATTCAACACACAACAAAAAGAGCATCCAAAAGGGTTGGGATCCTCTCCAAGATACGTTACTACGTGTCACAATCTGCCCTTCTCTCACTACCAATTTATCCCGACCTCACCTATGCTATTTGTTCTTGGGGATCAACTGCAGCAACACACCTAAAGCCAATAATAACCCAACAGAAAGCCACAGTACGAATAATCATGCAATCCACTCCCAGGCAACACACCTCCCCACTCTTCATATATCTAAACTTACTCACTGTTCAGAACATCCACACTTATTACTGTGCAACCTACATTTACAGAATCTTAAATATCAATACAAACCCTGACCTAAAACACTTTCTTGATAGTTATGACAGGACCCACAGGCATAACACCAGACAAAAATATCTGACATTCCCCCATGTCTGGTTAAACCTATACAAAAATCCAATGTACATAAAAGGGCCTAAAATCTGGAACACCCTACCTGAAAGCTCTAGAAATGCAGACATTCATCACTTTCAAAACTACCGTTAGAAAACATCTTTATCTCCCTGACACCCCACAGTCAGCTAACATGAAAACCGCCTATTCTCTTGTATCATACAAACCACCTAGACCTCCCTTCAATATCTGAGATTCCCCACAATTCACACACTCACCCAACTGACTATAAACATAGAAATACGTAATACAACTATTACCTAATGAACCTTAGACTAGTCATAAGTTTGCCTGTGATACTCCAATATAGGAGTTTCAATAGGAACTATGTATCGTACCAATACAAAACCATTCACATTGCTAAATTTAAGAACTGTAATGCAGTTACCTAGCCTTAATACCAACATGCTCCATAACCTGTACCAATACAGAGCTCTGAATTAATCTTAGGCTGCTTGAAATGGCTAGTCATGCTAGGTGTGATAGTGGCCCTCTCTGTAATTAGCATTTTATATTATAATCAAGGGGGAAGCGCTAAACCCGTAGGATTATACAGCGCCTTGGGGGGGATGTGGAAGGCATTCAGGCTTAATTCGGGGAACTGGAGCACAGATTCAATTCCCTAAATCAAGAGCCCTTCACCAACATCAAGGAACCTTCCTTGAGGGGAGCATTTTATATGTAAACCACACTATTCTATAATATGTAAACCCCACACTTTAATCTTTATAGAGAATAAACTATTTGATTTGATTCAATCTCATCTTAAGTACCCGGGCTTGATCTTGCTATGAGCGGAAGCAGTGGCTGTGTTTCCGTACACCTGTTGCCCCCTCTTCACCTAGCAGTAAGTAGGTAACTGGGGATTAGCAGACTGTTGTGGGTAGCATCCTAGGGAAGAGGAACAAAGTACCCCAATGGAAATAAGCCATATTAATTTGAAAATGATCAATGAGGACGTATTTCAGTTACTCCATTATGGTAAACTGTGAAATAAAAGCCAGAATGGAGTACAAAATAAATTCTAACCACACAACTGAGTGAAAAACCAATGTGAAGGGCTTAAGAGTGATAATGTCAGAGGATTTCACCTACAATAATCACAACACTGTCATTACCACAACTGCAAGGAAAATGATATGGATAATAAGAACCTTCAAAATAAGGCATGCCAAGCCAATGATTATCCTTCAAGTGATTGTCCTCAGCAGGCTGAAATACTACCACACAATAAGAGCCTCATTCATGGCAAGCAAAATGGCAGATCTGAAGAATGTACAACTAAGATCTTGCTTGTGAATTCAACGTACAATTCCAAGACCTGCAAGCTAGACCAACTACTAGTATTTGTTATAGTGTATGGAGTAGAGTTTTAACTAGGCTTAGTTAGGGATATGATTCCCTTTGGATTAAGTCGAATTACCCCAGGCACTGTATGACAACACTCCCCCAATAAGACAACTAAGAATAAGACTAAATAACAATAACTAACAAGAGTAATAACTAAATAATAATAACAATTTAACATTTACCGAGTGACTTTCCAATGATGACTATATCCGGTTTGACATCTTGGGCTTGGAATGACCAGTAATGTGAACCAACACGCCCAAGGCTTGTCTGTACTTCATCAGCTATGCAAAGTCCACCAAACGCTCGCACCATCCTGTTAAAAACAAAATAAACAGAAGTGATAAAAGTCAATACATACTACTAATGCTCAATGAAAAAATGAGGCTTGTTATGGGAATGCAAAGATTCAAACTTCGGTCAGAATGAAGTTTATAAGGTTATGGCAACATAATGACAAAGTATGCTGGCACATCACTAATTTTATAATGCCTTTTACTAAATAATTTGCTCCATATTTCTAGCAGCGTTTAATGACTCACGAGTTTAACGCTTTTCATGATTATCATTTTACAACGGAACATTGGGACATACAGTAAGACGCACACACGGGAATGGGTTACACGAATGTTGAGATTTGGAATATCTGAACTGATATCCCTGCACTTCTGAGACAATATTCCTTGGAGTAAAATGGCAGACTGCTTGAAAAAAAATGATAATTAGCATATGGCATCTTCAGTGCCTTACTGTGAACAGAAGGCCTATAGATTCTGCAAAACAATATTATATGCTTGTTCAGGGAAACAAAGTTTTTGTACAGTCTTATGAAGAACACTTCTGATCTACCTACAGTGGCAAGTTAAAAAAAAAATGTTCTAGGTATGATGCTCTCGCTGTACAACATTTCTTATATCATTATATTCATATTCAATGTTGGCTGTGTCAGCAGACAGAACTGTTTTTATGGGGAAGGAGATGCTCCTGATTCTACTGAAATATAGCAATATGGACGTCTGGACTCTTCGACACGTTCTGTAACTCGGGATTTTTTGTAATCTGCCGTTGGTTGATTGAAAGACCTATTTTTTCAGTAGTTCTTCAGCTCTTGCAAGACAGCTGGACCATTAGAAACCAAAAAGTTATTTTGCATTAAATTACAGTTGGACTTCTTGCTGCCCTCCCTCCATTACTACCAGTTATGCTACAATTTAGTTTACTTATAGAAAGTGATAAACCCATAAAGTGTTTGATGAATAAGACGCTTGCAACTCTTGGGTATCTCTCTGAAAGACGTTTTACCCACCAAGGGTTTTATCTATCTAGTACAGAGACGATCAAGGAATAGTAGAGCGGTAAAGTAACAGTAGAGAGCATAAAATGTAGGTCTGAACTTACTTGTAGAGCTCTTGAAGCCAGGTGCTGGGAGGGTCAATGCAACCAGGTACTGTTAACATGGGCTCCGCAATGAAGCATGCAAGCTATGGAACAGAAATCATGATATTCCTTCATTAAATATTCTTTTAATAATTGAGAAAGAAATTATGATACTTTATTTGCAGTGAAGAACTGAGAAGGCATGGATGGCCTTTTTCGGTTAAGTGCTGTATGACCCACATAGTTTTAAATTATTTGCGGCTATAATAGTTATCTGTATTGGATTAAAGTAAGTTAAGTGTACATATATCGAAATGTATATTCCTCCACGTGTACATGTGTTGTGCTTCTCAGTTAATACACATCAAGAGACCTATATCAGCAGAATATATACAAAGTGCCTAGTACCAAGGTCTGTTCTTTCTTATTTATCATTACTCATAATTTAACTATCCTATTTTAATAATTACGTGTAAACTACATTACCTATGGTATACTGCAGAAAAGAAAAATTATTTGTATATTGTACTTAATTTCGGATACACCACTAACCTATATATTCTTGGAGATATTCATGGCAAGTGTTTAATATTATAGTCCAACAGTAAAATAATAAATCCCTTTTGTGAATTTAAGAGTACGACTAGAAATGGATTTGTAAGGAGGGACGTAGCTCTTGCACTCAAAAATTTGACAAAGGAGCTATAATTAAACCTTTCAAGAGGTCTAGGAGCTTTACATACACAGTTAAGAAGCCTAGCACCTGTATTTAACACCCTCAAAAGTCCAAGGAGGTGTAGATAACACCAAGACACCCAGAAGCTCATACCAGATCAAACACTGCGAAAACAAGAGCAGAAAGACGAAACTACGTTGGCCATGTCCGTAGAGCTTAATCGACTCTATAACTTATGAAGATGTAGATGACAATGGATCAAGCTCAATACCATACTTCATTTTATTTATGTGGTTTGGTTACTGAATTTGTGTTTATTATTAGCTGTTTGCATGGGGTATCTGTGTACAGTGAAATCTGGGCCGAAATATTTCAGCACAAAATTTAACGAGGTCAACCACCACATCGCACAGAACTGTCCCTAAAAGTTACCACTATTTTACATGTGCTCAGATTTATTAGAAAGATCACATCAAACATGTATTCTACCTCCTATATAAGTTTTCCTTTCTCTAGATCTTGTTATCTGCTGAAGGAATCTCAGAGATTGATATGTGGAGAGTTTTCTTGTCTTTGTCTACAAGTGTTTTTCCTTTGAATTGAAAGGTGTTAATTTAATTTTGATGCTCCTACATAAGAGGTATTCATAAACTAGGTGAATCAGATCTTTCAAGTGAATAAAACATGAAGGATATGGATTTATCATTGACAGTTACTAAACAAAATCAGACCATGGGTATTGAAGCTGCTTAGGTCTGATGAAACAAGATTCTGAAATCACCTGCTGTAATACCAGTCACCACCTAGAGCTAATGCGTTTCACTCAATGTCCAAAAGACAACGCCTCACCCACCATCCATTCCCCAACCTCCTTCCTCCCACAATATGAGGATCCATATTACCTCAGTAGCCTACCTGAACCCTTTTTGTGGCACACACTTCAAGATATGTGCAGTTTAGAGGTTTGAGTCTTCTGCTGAAAGGCATTCACAAGTTATCGAAGAGAAACCAATATTCCCATTTCTTCTAAAAATGGTAAATTGATGCCTAAACAAATTAGACCATTCTAAGTTCAATATCTTTATTTTGGATGCCATATCATCCTGTGGGCGGAAGACAAAAGATCACAGACATTTTTATAAAACTGACAAAATGGTATCTGCCCACCCCTACAATCCCATGTATCCTTCCTTCATTAACAATTAAGGAGCCTTGAAAAACTTAACACGATGGGACGAGGAAGAAAATTCAGACAACCACTTAATGGCACCACTTCCCGTAAATGATAATTTATATTTATTAACACATCGGCCTTCTCCCACCAAGGCAGGGTGGCCCGAAAAAGAAAAACTTCATCCTTCACTCCATCACTGTCCTGCCAGAGGTGCAATTTACACTACAGTTATGAAACAGCAACATTAACACCCCTCCATCAGAGTGCAGACACTGTACTTCCCATCTCCAGGACTCAAGTCCGACCTGCCGGTTTTCCCGACTCCCTTCATAAATGTTACCTTTCTCACACTCCAACAGCACGTCAAGTCCTAAAAAACATTCGTCTCCATTCACTCCTATCTAACACGCTCACACACTCTTGCTGGAAATCCAAGCCCCTCGCACACAGAAATTCCCTTACCCCCTCCCTCTAACCTTTCCTAGGCTAACCCCTACCCTGCCTTCCCTCCACTACAGATTTACACACTCTCGAAGTCGTTCTATTTTGTTCCACCTTCTCTACATATCCGAACCACCTCAACAACCCCTCCCCAGACCTCTGGATAATAGTTTTGGCAATTCCGCACTTCCTCCTAATTTCCAAACTACGAATTCCCTGCATTATATTCACACCACACATTGCCCTCAGGCATGATGTCTCCACCGCCTCCAGCCTTCTTGTTGCAACATTCACCACCCATGTTTCACAACCTGCCACAAGACATTACTAAAGTAACCTTCAGACTACATAACGAGACAGCAGTTAACTTTATAGCAGCTATGAATAACATCGATTGGGAAAATGAGCTCGACACATATACAGATATGAATGAATGTATAAATAATTTTCTAAAAAAAGCCCAAAGCCTCTATAACAAATATTGCCCCCAAAAAACTAAACAGATCACAGCAAAGAGATTGAATAATCCCTGGCTAACACCCAGCATCCTCAAATCCATTAACACTTAGCACAAATATGAAAAACAGTATAGAATGGGTCAAATAACTAGAGAACAGTCTAAACGTTACTCGTCAGCTCTTACCAGCCTGATAAAATCTAAAAAAATTGTATTATGAAAATAGATTACATAACATCAAAGGTGATATGAAAAAAACCTGGAAAACTATCTGAAATTCTTGGTACTAAAAAGTTATCCAAAAGCAAAACAATTACACTAACAAATTCAGATGAACCCCTACTCACACCAACTGAAACAGCAAACAGACTCAATGTTTTCTTCTCCACCATAGGAAAAAATCTAGCGAACAAAATACCAAGCGCAAACACCCGCCCATCAGACTACCTCATAGGTACCTACCCAAATACGCTACTCCTAGCTCCAATCAACCCCATAGAAGTTACGCTCATCATGAACACCCTTAAAAACAAGGCAGGAGACATTAACATCTTGCCTGCTTTTATGTACAAAAAAGCTTCTCAAGTATTGTCACCAATTATTGAAACACTCTTTAACAAATCCATTGAATCGTCTACCTTCCCAACAATCCTCAAATTAGCGAGGGTCACTCCAATCCACAAAGGAGGTGACCAAGCTGACTTGAATAATTATAGACCAATATCTAATTAATCACTGCTCTCTAAAATCTTCGAAAAATTAACTCATAGACGGATCTATTCCTACCTCGTCTCACACAACATATTAAACCCTTGTCAGTTTGAATTCAGGAATAATAAAAGCACAAATGATGCTATCATACACATGCTAGAACTAATACATACCGCACTCGAAAAGAAAAGTCCCGCTGGGCATTTTCATTGATTTACGTAAAGCTTTCGATACAGTAGACCATGAACTGCTGTACTCCAAACTAACGCACTATGGTATCAGAGGCCACTCCCTCAACTACTTAAAATCATACCTTAGTAACAGAACTCAATATGTGTATGCAAATGGTGCAAACTCTTTCCCCAACCAATCACAGTAGGAGTCCCACAAGGAAGTGTCCTTGGACCACTCCTCTTTCTCATCTACATCAATGATCTACCGAATGCATCACAGCTACTCAAACCCATATCTGCAGATGACACTACATACGTCTTTTCCCACCCAGTCATACTAGCAAACACATTCAATGCCGAATTGAAGAAAATAGCTGCCTGGATGATGACTAATAAACTTACCCTGAATACTGATAAAACCTATTTCATTCAGTTTGGAAACAAAGCTGCAAATGATCCAATTAACATAACGCTAAACGGATCATCAGTCACAAGACTTAGAGGGAAAATTCCTAGGTATCCACCTTGACAGTAGCCTTAAGTTCCAGACACATATACAACAGATCACCAAGAAAATCTTCATGACTGTAGGCATACTATCAAAGACAAGGTACTACGTTCCACAATCAGCTCTCCTGGCACTGTACCATTCACTCATATACCCTTATCTTACATATGGAATTTGTGCATGGGGATCAACAACATCCAGGGCCGGATTAAGAAGTCTCCGGGCCCTAGGCTATTCAGATTGGCGGGGCCCCTTTGAGTTACGGGTATGCGAAGCGACCCCTTCCAGCTTGGGGGTGAGGGGGGGGGGGGTCGGTGTGAGCCTGTTTAAGGTCTAATTAAATACATTCTGGCTATTTAGATTAAATTTAATAGGGAAAGTACATCAAGACAACCAAAATCATTTACCAACAGCCATTATAACTATCTTGTTAAATCATGCATTTTAAAGAGAATAAACTCAAGACAGCATAGTATTACTAGATTAGGCTATTAAAGTAGTGACATCATGTACCTATTATATTCAGCATAACCACTACAGCACTATTATTCCCTTTATAAATCACTGACCATTATTGTTATCATTGCATCATGCATAGGACTATCAAATCATATAAACTACAGAAAATAGGAGAGGAATCTCCTATACTCACCCATTAGTGGGAAAACACAGCTGTTCTGATGTAAACAAAGGCGTGTTGAGTGTTGCCATCTATGGTTAGGTTTATTTATTTTTATTTTATTTTATTTCATTATTTATTTTTGTTTTGATTAATTTTTAAAAATCAATTTTACTCTCCGAACACTTGAACTTTTTAGGTAGGGACCCCTTTGCACTTGCACCATGTGCGCAGTCTTGGATGAGCCCCTGAACCCCTTGGACCGCAGGGCCCCCAAATGCACGGGGCCCCCAAATGCGCAGGGCCCTAGGCAAATGCCTAATTTGCCTATGCGGTAATCCGGCCCTGACAACATCCAATCACTTAAGACCTCTAATAACCCAGCAAAAGGCAGCAGTAAGAATGATAAATTCCCACTCCTGCCAGCATACTCCACCAATTTTCAAAAGTCTGAATCTGCTCACCATTAAGAACATCCATTCTTATTCATGTGCCTACTACATACACAGAACAAGACACACAAATATAAACCCTCCACTCAAACTTCTCCTCACCAACCTTAACAGGACACATGACCATAACACAAGACAGATCCCTTTTTGATGTACCTCGTGTCCATATCACACTGTAAAAACTATGCACATAAAGGGCCCCAAAATACGGAATTCATTACCAGAAGATATTAAAGTAACCCGGTCTGAAAATCTATTTAAGACTTCTCAAAAGCTACTTGATCACCCTAGACTAAATGCTAAATATTCATTACACATATACTCACTTATGAACTCCCACATCATAACTTCAACAATTACCTTGAACCTTTTATCCATTGTTGACAGGAATATAATTGAATCATCGTTTTCACAAAAAGAATTTTTGAATATACGAATATATCCGCCGGGTCACCATCTGGAGAAGACCCGGGCCGGAAGTACCGGCAAATCCCTGGAGTTTACCTGGAGAGAGTTCCGGAGATCAACGCCCTCGCGGCCCGGTCTGGAGTTTACCTGGAGAGAGTTCCGGGGGTCAACGCCCCCGCAGCCCGGTCTGTGACCAGGCCTCCTGGTGGATCAGAGCCTGATCAACCAGGCTGTTGCTGCTGGCTGCACGCAAACCAACGTACGAGCCACAGCCCGGCTGATCCGGAACTGACTTTAGGTGCTTGTCCAGTGCCAGCTTGAAGACTGCCAGGGGTCTGTTGGTAATCCCCCTTATGTGTGCTGGGAGGCAGTTGAACAGTCTCGGGCCCCTGACACTTATTGTATGGTCTCTTAACGTGCTAGTGACACCCCTGCTTTTCATTGGGGGGATGGTGCATCGTCTGCCAAGTCTTTTGCTTTCGTAGTGAGTGATTTTCGTATGCAAGTTCGGTACTAGTCCCTCTAGGATTTTCCAGGTGTATATAATCATGTATCTCTCCCTCCTGCGTTCCAGGGAATACAGGTTTAGGAACCTCAAGCGCTCCCAATAATTGAGGTGTTTTATCTCCGTTATGCGCGCCGTGAAAGTTCTCTGTACATTTTCTAGGTCGGCAATTTCACCTGCCTTGAAAGGTGCTGTTAGTGTGCAGCAATATTCCAGCCTAGATAGAACAAGTGACCTGAAGAGTGTCATCATGGGCTTGGCCTCCCTAGTTTTGAAGGTTCTCATTATCCATCCTGTCATTTTTCTAGCAGATGCGATTGAAGGTGAGATCCTCCAACATGATCACTCCCAGGTCTTTGACGTTGGTGTTTCGCTCTATTTTGTGGCCAGAATTTGTTTTGTACTCTGATGAAGATTTAATTTCCTCATGTTTACCATATCTGAGTAATTGAAATTTCTCATCGTTGAACTTCATATTGTTTTCTGCAGCCCACTGAAAGATTTGGTTGATGTCTGCTTGGAGCTTTGCAGTGTCTGCAATGGAAGACACTGTCATGCAGATTCGGGTGTCATCTGCAAAGGAAGACACGGTGCTGTGGCTGACATCCTTGTCTATGTCGGATATAAGGATGAGGAACAAGATGGGAGCGAGTACTGTGCCTTGTGGAACAGAGCTTTTCACCGTAGCTGCCTCGGACTTTACTCTGTTGACGACTACTCTCTGTGTTCTGTTAGTGAGGAAATTATAGATCCATCGACCGACTTTTCCTGTTATTCCTTTAGCACGCATTTTGTGCGCTATTACGCCATGGTCACACTTGTCGAAGGCTTTTGCAAAGTCTGTATATATTACATCTGCATTCTTTTTGTCTTCTAGTGCATTTAGGACCTTGTCGTAGTGGTCCAATAGTTGAGACAGACAGGAGCGACCTGTTCTAAACCCATGTTGCCCTGGGTTGTGTAACTGATGGGTTTCTAGATGGGTGGTGATCTTGCTTCTTAGGACCCTTTCAAAGATTTTTATGATATGGGATGTTAGTGCTATTGGTCTGTAGTTCTTTGCTGTTGCTTTACTGCCCCCTTTGTGGAGTGGGGCTATGTCTGTTGTTTTTAGTAACTGTGGGACGACCCCCGTGTCCATGCTCCCTCTCCATAGGATGGAAAAGGCTCGTGATAGGGGCTTCTTGCAGTTCTTGATGAACACAGAGTTCCATGAGTCTGGCCCTGGGGCAGAGTGCATGGGCATGTCATTTATCGCCTGTTCGAAGTCATTTGGCGTCAGGATAACATCGGATAGGCTTGTGTTAATCAAATTTTGTGGCTCTCTCATAAAAAATTCATTTTGATCTTCGACTCTCAGTCTGGTTAGCGGCTTGCTAAAAACTGAGTCATATTGGGACTTGAGTAGCTCACTCATTTCCTTGCTGTCATCTGTGTAGGACCCATCTTGTTTAAGTAGGGGCCCAATACTGGACGTTGTTCTCGATTTTGATTTGGCATAGGAGAAGAAATACTTTGGGTTTCTTTCGATTTCATTTATGGCTTTTAGTTCTTCCCGCGATTCCTGACTCCTAAAGGATTCTTTTAGCTTAAGTTCGATGCTTGCTATTTCTCTGACCAGTGTCTCCCTACGCATTTCAGATATATTGACCTCTTTTAGCCGCTCTGTTATTCTTTTCCGTCGCCTGTAAAGGGAGCGCCTGTCTCTTTCTGTTTTACATCTACTCCTCCTTTTTCTTAGAGGAATAAGCCTTGTGCATACATCGAGTGCCACCGAGTTAATCTGTTCTAGGCATAAGTTGGGGTCTGTGTTGCTTAGTATATCTTCCCAGCTTATATCGGTTAGGACTTGGTTTACTTGGTCCCACTATGTTTTTGTTATTGAAGTTGAATTTGGTGAATGCTCCCTCGTGACTAATCTCATTATGTCGGTCTGGGGCTCCGCGCATACATGACTGAACCTCAATTATGTTGTGATCTGAGTATATTATTTTTGATATGGTGATATTTCTTATCAGATCATTGTTAGTGAACCAGGCCTCCTGGTGGATCAGCGCCTGATCAACCAGGCTGTTACTGCTGGCTGCACGCAAACCAACGTACGAGCCACAGGTACAGACTTTAGGTGTTTGTCCAGTGCCAACTTGAAGACTGCCAGGGGTCTGTTGATAATCCCCCTTATGTATGCTGGGAGGCAGATGAACAGTCTCGGGCCCCTGACACTTATTGTATGGTCTCTTAACGTGCTAGTGACACCCCTGCTTTTCATTGGGAGGATGTTGCATCGTCTGCCAAGTCTTTTGCTTTCGTAGTGAGTGATTTTCGTGTGCAAGTTCGGTACTAGTCCCTCTAGGATTTTCCAGGTGTATATAATCATGTATCTCTCCCGCCTGCATTCCAGGGAATACAGGTTCAGGAACCTCAAGCGCTCCCAGTAATTGAGGTGTTTTATCTCCGTTATGCGCGCCGTGAAGGTTCTCTGTACATTTTCTAGGTCAGCAATTTCACCTGCCTTGAAAGGTGCTGTTAGTGTGCAGCAATATTCCAGCCTAGATAGAACAAGTGATCTGGAGAGTGTCATCATGGGCTTGGCATCCCTAGTTTTGAAGGTTCTCATTATCCATCCTGTCATTTTTCTAGCAGCTGCGATTGATACAATGTTATGGTCCTTGAAGGCGAGATCCTCCGATATGATCACTCCCAGGTCTTTGACGTTGGTGTTTCACTCTATTTTGTGGCCAGTATTTGTTTTGTACTCTGATGAAGATTTAATTTCCTCGTGTTTACCATATCTGAGTAATTGAAATTTCTCATCGTTGAACTTCATATTGTTTTCTGCAGCCCACTGAAAGATTTGGTTGATGTCCGCCTGGAGCCTTGCAGTGTCTGCAATGGAAGACACTGTCATGCAGATTCGGGTGTCATTTGCAAAGGAAGACACGGTGCTGTGGCTAACATCCTTGTCTATGTCAGATATGAGGATGAGGAACAAGATGGGAACGAGTACTGTGCCTTGTGGAACAGAGCATTTCACAGTAGCTGCCTTGGACTTTACTCTGTTGACTACTACT
Organism: Cherax quadricarinatus; assembly: GCF_038502225.1. Taxonomy (NCBI): domain Eukaryota; kingdom Metazoa; phylum Arthropoda; class Malacostraca; order Decapoda; family Parastacidae; genus Cherax; species Cherax quadricarinatus. The sequence goes on along the minus strand of NC_091370.1, from coordinate 7,377,841 downwards.
CTTTGTGTTCTGTTTGTGAGGAAATTATAGATCCATCGACCAACTTTTCCTGTTATTCTTTTAGCACGCATTTTGTGCGCTATTACGCCATGGTCACACTTGTCGAAGGCTTTTGCAAAGTCTGTATATATTACATCTGCATTCTTTTTGTCTTCTAGTGCATCTAGGACCTTGTCGTAGTGATCCAATAGTCGAGACAGACAGGAGCGACCTGTTCTAAGCCCATGTTGCCCTGGGTTGTGTAATTGATGGGTTTCTAGATGGGTGGTGATCTTGCTTCTTAGGACCCTTTCAAAGATTTTTATGATATGGGATGTTAGTGCTATCGGTCTGTAGTTTTTTTGCTATTGCTTTACTGCCCCCTTTGTGGAGTGGGGCTATGTCTGTTGCTTTTAGTAACTGTGGGACGACCCCTGTGTCCATGCTCCCTCTCCCTAGGATGGTAAAAGCTCGTGATAGGGGCTTCTTGCAGTTCTTTATGAACACGGAGTTGATTGAACGAATATATCTTTTGTCTTGTACAAATTATTCACTTATAATTAATAATCTATTGTACAACTATGAAATAATTACTATCCTACTGTACAACTATGATACAATCCTTAGTGTTAAGTAGTCTGTAACCCAATAATGTTAAGTCGAACCATAATGCCTAGGCATAACAGAGGCTCTCTTTGCATTGCAACCCACTATTGTAAATACAAAATCTCAATGTACTATTTGCAAAGGCATAAAATAAATAAATAAACCCATATAAGAGCGTTGGTATAACTATACTCTCATACATTCCACTCTTTGCTTTCATGGACAAAGTTCTTTGTCTCCACAGACTCCAAAGTGCACCACTCACCTTTTTTCCTCTCATCAATTCTATGATTCACCTTATCTTTCATAGACCCATCTGCTGACACGTCCACTCCTAAATATCTGAATACATTCACCTCCTCCATACTCTCTCTCCCTTCAGTCTGATATCTAATCTTTCGTCACCTATTTTTTTTTATCCTCATCACCTTAGTCTTTCCTACATTCATTTTTAATTTTCTTCTCTTACATACCCTACCAAACTCATCAACCTCCGCAACTTCTCTTCAGAATCTCCCAAAAGCACAGTGTCATCAGCAAAGAGCAACTGTGATAACTCCCACTTTATGTTAGATTCCTTATCTTTTAACCCCACACCTCTTGCCAATACCCGAGCATTCACTTCTTTTACAACCCCATTTATAAATATACTGAATAACAATGGTGACATCACACACCCTTGTCTAAGGCCTACTTTTACTGGGAAATCTCCCTCTCTCCTACATACTCTAACCTGAGCCTCACTACTCTAGTAAAAACTCTACTGTTTTCAGTAACCTACCTCCTGTTCCATACATTTACAACATCTGCCACATTGCCCCCTTATCCACCCTGTCATATACCTTTTCCAAATCCATAAATGCGACAAAACCTCTTTACTCTTATCTAAATACTGTTCAACTATATGTTTCACTGTAAACACTTGGTCTACACGCCCCATACCTTCCCTAAAGCCTCCTTGTTCATCTGCTAACCTACTCTCTGTCTTAGTCTTCATTCTTTCAATACTAACTACCAGGTATACTCAACAGACTTATTCCCCTATAATTTTTTGCACTCTTTTGTCCCCTTTGCCTTTATACAAAGGAACTATGAATGCTCTCTGCCAATCCCTAGGTACCTTACCCTCTTCTATACATTTATTAAATAAAAGCACCAACCACTCCAAAACTAACATTTCTATCTTTATCCCATCAATCCCAGCTGCCTTACCCACTTTCATTCTACCCACTGCCTCACGAACTTCCCCCACACTCACAACTGGCTCTTCCTCACTCATACAAGATGTTATTCCTCTTTGCCCTATACACGAAATCACAGCTTCCCTACCTTCATCAACATTTAACAATTCCTCAAAATATTCCCATCTTCCCGATACCTCTAAATAATAAATTACTATTAAATAAAAACAAATTAATAAGTAATTAATAAACAATGGTCAGTATAACAGTTATTTAATACAGGGAAATCACTTTAAGGCACCACTTCCCGGAAGTAAATAATCTGAGTAACGGTTATTTAATATGTGGACTGAAGAAAAACAAAACACCAGGGTTTTCAGTTGTGTGAGAGCAGGTAGGTGGAACTTAACAGTTGTGTGGCTTGAAAGCTTAAGAAGTGAGGCTAACTCAATAACCTCTATCTTTTTAAGAGTGCATCTACTGCTGCAAGTTACCTTGCAGTTGTCACCAAGAGGGATGCCTGGACACTGATAGTTTAACCCCGATAAAAAAATGGATCAAACCTGATTACCTCCAAATTACCCTCGCCATGCACCACACCTACGGATTTAACGTTTCCCCATGAATATGATACTGTTCTAGAATAATAATTCACAAGGCAAATAGTGCACAATATTCTGAAGGTAGTGAGAATTACTTATTCACGGGAGAGCTCTAAACCCGTAGGGATTATATAGAATATGAGGAATTGAAGGTAACCTGGTTTGATCAGAGGGCAGGCTAGCTTCTATTTCTCTAATCATGAGTCCTTTTCCAGCATCACGGCGCCCTCCCCCAGAAGTTTAGGTGCATAACATACATTACAGTGCATCCATCTTCTCCTAAACATCGCATATTCAAGTTTGGAAATAAAGCTGTTACATTTTAAATAATGAAAATTAGACCAACCTTTCTTCCACCGTCTCGGGCTTTGTTAATTACATCTTTGGCATCAGCAACGTATTTTTCAACAGCTAAGGGATCGTCACTCTGGTATGGTCCTCGGTAAAGATCAGGCATAGTCACACTATGAACCCAATCTTCTTTTGCTGTCACGAATTAAAGAATTTCATTCATTAATTATTTTTTTTATTTAGAAATTTTAGCATACATACAGAGGTACAAAAAAAATACAGGTAAGAGCAGCATGCCAAAGCCACTTATATGCATAGCATTACGGGCTGGCTTAAAAATTAACTTAAGATTAACTAAGCAATGATGAAATCAGTGATAAGACATTATTGTAAACAGATAACTATAAAGCACAAATGAGTATTACAAAGACAGGTCATATGGTTGCATGCATTGCTGTACATTCAGTAGAATGGAGTATTCTGTTAGGTAGTGTATTTAAAAAAATAAAGTTACATTGGGTCCTAGGTTTAACATTTATGTGATATAATTGTGAGTAACATTTTGGATTTACAATTTATAAGGTTCAGTTATTCAGTATTTATTTGGTTTTGAGTGAGTAAGTGAACTTTGAGAAGAGACTTGAATTTATAAACAGGTAGTGTATCTTTTATATTTACAGGTAATGAATTCCAGATTTTAGGGCCTTTTATGTGCATTGAGTTTTTGCATAGCGTGAGATGGACACGAGGAACATCAAAGAGTGATCTGTGCCTTGTGTTATGGTCATGTGTTCTGTTGAGGTTGGCAAGGAGATGTTTGAGGGGAGGGTTAATATCAGAGTTAAGTGTTCTATGTATGTAATAGGTGCAATAATAAGTATGGATGTTTTGTATGGTGAGTAGGTTGAGTGTTTTGAATATTGGTGGAGTGTGTTGCCTGTAGTGAGAATTTGTTATTCTAACTGCAGCCTTTTGTTGGGTAATTAGTGGTCTGAGATGGTTAATTGTTGTTGAGCCCCATGCACAAATTCCATAGGTGAGATAGGGGTAAATAAGAGTGATAAAGGGCCAGGAGGGCTGACTGTGGAACATAGTACCGTATCTTCGATAGTATGCCTACAGTCTTGGAAATTTTCTTAGAAATTTGTTGTATATGTGTATGAAATTTGAGTCTATTATCGAGGTGGATTCCTAAGAATTTTCCCTCTGTTAGCTTTGTGATAGGTGATCCGTTTATCGTTATGTTAAGAGGTACATCTGTAGCTCTGTTACCAAACTGAATGAAGTAGGTTTTGTCAATGTTTAGTGTAAGTTTGTTAGTCCTCATCCAGGTAGATATTTTCTGTAATTCGGTGTTTACAGTATTGGCTAACGTGACTGGGCTCGGGTGAGAGAAGACGTATGTAGTGTCATCTGCAAAAAGTGTGGGTTTGAGTAATTGCGAAGCATTTGGTAGGTCATTTATGTATAGGAGAAAGAAGAAGGCCAAGGACACTTCCCTGTGGGACACCAACTGTAATTGGTTGTGCGGAAGAGCTTGCCCCATTTGCGTACACATATTGGCTTCTGTTGCTGAGGTAAGACTTGAGGTAGTTGAGGGAGTGCCCTCTAATACCATAGTGTGACAATTTTACGTGGAGCAAGTCATGGTCAACTGTATCAAAAGCTTTACGTAAGTCAATGAAGATCCCCAGTGGGACTTTTTTTTCTCTATTGCAGTGTATATATGTTCTAGCATGTGTATAATAGCATCATTAGTATTTTTATTAGGCCTGAATCCAAATTGGCAGGGGTTGAGAATGTTTTGGGAGATGAGGTAGGAGTAGAATCGTTTATGAATTAATTTTTCGAAGATTTTTGAGAGAGGGTGTAAATTGGATATTGGCTTATAGTTATTCAACTCTGTTTGGTCTCCTCCTTTATGGATCGGGGTGACCCTTGCTATTTTGAGAACTGTAGGGAAGGTGGAGGATTCAATGGATTTGTTAAAGAGTGTTGCAATGATTGGTGATAGTACTTGTGACGCTTTTTTGTATATAAAGGGTGGTAAGGTATTTAAATCTCCTGCCTTGTTTTTCAGTGCGTTGATAATAAGGGAGACTTCGTATGGGTTAGTCGGAGCTAGGAACTGTGTTCGGGTAGTTGCCAGTGAGGTAGTCATTTGGTGGGGTATCTGAGCTTGGGATTTTATTGGCAAGGTTTTGACCTATAGTGGAGAAGAAATCATTGAGTCTGTTTGCTATTTCTGTTGGTGGGAGTTGGGGTTCATCTGATTTTGCTAATTTTATTTCGCTATGTCGTGATATCTTTTTTGTTCCCAGAATTTCTGATAGGGTCTTCCAGGTCTTTTTTATATCACCTCCTAAGTTGGATAATCTGTTCTCATAATACAATTTTTTTGCCCTTCTCATCAGGCTGGTTAGGATTGACGAGTAACGTTTTGTTTGGTCTCTGGTTATGTGACCCATTCTGTACTGTTTTTCATATCGGTGTTTTGTATTTATGGATTTGAGAATGCTGGGTGTTAGCCAGGGACTGTTCAGACTCTTAGCTGTCATCTGTTTAGTTTTTTTAGGGCAGTGCTTGTTATAAAGGTATTGGGTCTTTTTTTAGAAAATTATTAAAACATTCGTCAATATCTGTATAGATTTCTAGCTCAGTGTGCCAGTCAATGTTTGTTACTGCTGTTGTGAAGTTATTAATGGCTGCCTCAATGTGAAGTCTGAAGGTGACTTTAGTAGTGTCTTGGGGTATTTTACCAAGAGTTATTATGAGGAAAGTAGGGTAGTGGTCTGTGGTATTATCTGTAATTATGCCTGATTTTAAAGGGGATATGGTGTTGGTCCAGATGTGATCTAGTAGGGAAACACTAGTCTCTAACTCTTGTAGGTTTTGTTACTGCTGGTAGCAACATGCAGTTACTCATTGTGTTTGTGAATTCAGTAACGTGTGGGTCCTGGTCTTGCAGGAGATTTATATTGAAGTCACCTGAGAGTAGTAAGTGATCTTTGTTCATGCGTGCATCAGTTATCATACTTCCTAGGTTTTGACTAAATTGGCTAATGTTTGATTGTGGAACTCTGTAGATGTTTATCACTGTGAGAGGTTTTTGTAGGTATTTGGATTTGAATTTAGCTATTATATATTCCCCATGTTCATCCCTTGTGCAAGTATTAGTGATACATTCTAGTTGGTCTGAGTAGTATATAGCAGTGCCACCCCCTTGTTGGTCTGGCCTACAGTTGTGTATGGCTGTGTAACCAGGAATGGCATAGACATCTGTAGTATCAGGCTTTAGCCATGTTTCAGTTAGTGTAATGATGGACATATTGGCATGTAAGGAATTTAGTAATGCTAGGAGGTCATCATAATGATTGCTTAAAGATCTGATATTGTAGTTAAAGATATAAGAATAGAATACATGACACTTGCCTTTATTGAAGATCTGGTGATGACTGATGGGATGGGAGGAGGGGAGAGTGTGGAAGTTATTGTTTAGAAGGGGAATCCCCTTCAATTAGGACTTGAGGTAGCAAGTCCTTTTCCAGGGTTACTTCCCTTCTTTTAATGCCACTAGGACCAGCTTGAGAGTCACTGGACCTCTGTTGCACAACAAATCTGTCCATAGAGCTCTGTACCTCCCGTTGCTTTAAGACTTTCCTAAAACGGGCCATAACATTGTCATTGTACAGGTTGCCAACACGGCTTGCAGTAGCCGTGTCAGGGTGATTTTCATCCGTAAAGGTTTGCAGTTCAACCCACTTTGCACACATTTCCTTAATCTCTTTTTTCAATTCCATACTAATTCTCACCCTTTTTACCACAAGGATGGCACTAGAAGCTTTCTTGGGGTTCATGGTGACTTATTTTGCAGTTACAAGCACTAAAAACACTGGGATAATGTGAAATGTACTGAATGTATGCGTAGATGCGACCGCACTGGCTGGCTTGTAAACACTGCAGCTGAGACCACAAGTAGGACACGTCCCGGACGAATCACATAAGGAGTTTTTTTATCGCGAGGCGAGGCAAAATTTGGCGTTCAAACGCTTCACATGGCGGATATAATGTAACGCGATGCGTTCATAAGGCGAGGGTCCATTGTGTATATATCTCCATGCAGAAGTGGAACAGAATTCTTCCTCCGTAAGCTATGCATGTCGTAAGAGGCGACTAAAATGCCGGGAGCAAGGGGCTAGTAACCCCTTCTGTATATATTACTAAATTTAAAAGGCGAAACTTTCGTTTTTCCTTTTGGGTCATCCCACCTCGGTGGGATACGGCTGGTACGTTGAAAGAAGAAAGAATATATATAGTGTGCAGAATACGTAAAACTGGTCAATTAGCAAGAACTCATTTAAAATGAAGTCCTATCTAAAATTTTCTCTTATACGTTTAATGTATATATTTTTCATTTATGTTAATGTAAAAATTAATAATTTTGTACCAAAAGAACCTTAAGAAACTTATCGAACCATATTATAATAAACTATTTAATTTAGCCGAATCCAATTAAATATACTTTAGATATGTTAACAATAATTTATTAACAAACAATGAAATTATTTTTTCTGTTAGGCTGAGAATGACTTTTGCGAAATTATTGCATACACAAATTTTCACTTGCCTTGCTCCGCAAGAAGAGCGTTGTCATTTAACCCAAAATCGCAAGTTTTACATATTCGTCACGACATATATATATATATATATATATATATATATATATATATATATATATATATATATATATATATATATATATATATATATATATATATATATATATATTATATATTATATAATGGGGTCCACCTCTGGTGTAAATTGTGGGACCCATAGCCTCGGAGAAGTGGATAAAAAGGCTTCAAGGAAGAATATTTGGATTTCTTCCTGAAGCCGTTTGAATGTTCCACTTCCCCTACCACCCCATCTTTTCATTTTTTTTTTTTACCAATAGGAACATTTTTATATTATATGATACAAAAGATTTAAGAGATACATTATTGATATAAAGGTGGCATATCCGGTACATGTTGTTACGTGTGTATCACCGATTATAAGGCGAAAATCTCATCCAGCTCCTCAGAGCTGGGGCGTGTGCCCAAAATACAGCAGGCATTACCCCTTTGAACAGCCGCACTGAGCCGTTGGAACAGAAAACTAGCTGCCCTGGGATCCCTAGTTACCCTGATGAGTCTTTTTCCCAGCTCCTTAAGGAATTTAGATGCATTCTTTCCCCGTGAGCCAAGGGTCTCTGAGCCTATGGGAACAAACATATAATGATGGGCAAGTTCTCCATATTTTCTAGACTTTTGGGACTCCCTGAAGCTGGCAGCTGCCCCTCCTTCCTCCCTGGTGTATTGGAGAGAGGTATCAGCCAAGGTAGATGCACATGTATAGTCCTACACCACCTGCTTCCCATCTGTCCAGGCTTGAAGGGTGATACCATCTGGACGCTTCTGGCTGCCATCAGATCTGCATAGCTGGGGTGGCTCCCTTACTGCTGGCCATCCAGCTGTTGTGAGGCTCCTCTTGATAATGTTATTACCCTCATGTCTTGCAATCTTTCCCTCGGATTTACGGCACACAAGACCATGGTACCCGAATCAGTCTGCTGCTTCACTGCCACAAATACACCCGTGTTCGGCGAGAATAGGGGCGGCAAGTCGAAGGGAAACACCGATGCGATGCGGATGGTTTGTGGGTCGAGGCGTGGGCCAAGGCTGGAATTGGGAACAGCCAACAGAAAGTCCCCTGCATGAGGGGCTCTCACTGCCAGGAGGCGGGCTCTATCCTTCCCTGACACACACTGAAGCATTGTTGAGGCTATATTTTCCACTATTGGACCATCCCAGTGCGATTGTTTGTAGTTGTTGGGGGGAGCAGGTCTGGTTTCGGAGCCTGTTAGATTATCCCAGATCATTGCTCCGTCAATGAACTTTTGGTCCTGGATTCCAATCTTGTCCTTAAGATGTTCAGGTTGAATCGCTGCTACAAGCCCTCTGGATGCAATACATATGAGGACAGAAAAGCAGGTAGTGCAATCTGTGATGACTTGCAGACACCAATGCCTCCTAGTCTGACTGGAAGTGTAGCTTGGTTCCACTGCCCGTCTTCTAGAGTAAGGTTAAGCACTTTCGTAAAAATCAGCCTCAGGATACTGTCATATTCGTGCAGTATAGGGTTATCATATGAAGGTGCACATCTTAGGAAATATGTCAACCTGGGCAGATTCAAACACTTTGTGAGAAGGTACAAGGCATCGTGGGTGTCCAGATTGCCTATTCGTTGTTCCATTCTCCTTAACTCTTCCAATTTCTTCCTGAGAATTGTGTCAATGGCATTGCTTCCCCGAGGTGCTCCTAGCAAGACATTATTTGTGGGGGCAATGACTGCTGCTCCTGGTAGTTTTGATCTCACTTCATTTATCACTTGTTGACTGACTGAGATGATTTCACACACACACACACACACACACACACACACACACACACTCATTGTATATATTTATGCAAAACAACCACTGTGAAAGAATAGAGAAGTTCCAAGTGCTACATTGGACAAATAATTTTTTAAATTTCTTGGGTAGAATAGTTTGTTGGTGGGCTGTATGAAGGACCTGTCTAGTTCGGCCAGCGGGCCTGCTGTCTCGCGTCAGGTGTTTCGTTGTTGTGGGATCTGATAGTGAGGTGTGGGCTACCCCTTTATATACCTTCCTTTGATGCTTTACTTTCATTGTTCCTTAATAATGTGAGTAGTCACGAAAGCGCTTGGAACTTCTCTATTCTTTCACAGTGGTTTTGCATATTCTGAAGTCACCTGTTTACTGTGATCTTATTGCATATATATGGTTGGTAGACAGCAACCGCCCAGGGAGGTACTACCGTCCTGCCAAGCGAGTGTAAAACGGAAGCCTGTAATTGTTTTACACCATGGTAGGATTGCTGGTGTCTTTTTTTTGTCTCATACACATGCAAGATTTCAGGTACATCTTGCTACTTCTGCTTAGGTCACACTACACATACATGTACAAGCATATATATACACACCCCTCTGGGTTTTCTTCTATTTTTTTCTAGTTCTTAATCTTGTTTATTTCCTCTTATCTCTATGGGGAAGTGGAACAGAATTCTTCCTCCGTAAGCCATGCGTGTTGTAAGAGGCAACTAAAGTGCCGGGAGCAAGGGAATAGTAACCCTTTCTCCTGTATAAATTACTAAATATGAAAAGAGAAACTTTTTATTTTCTTTTTTGGGCCACCCTGCCTCGGTGGGATACGGCCGGTTTGTTGAAAGAATATATATATATATATATATATATATATATATATATATATATATATATATATATATATATATATAAAATATATTTATAAATATATTATATATATAATCAAAATAATTCAAGCACAGGTGGGTGTGTGTGTGTGTGTGTGTGTGTGTGTGTGTGTGTGTATATATATCTCGTTTTATATACACATACGTACACTTAAAGGTCATGTCCCTCGGTGCATAGTTTCTTAAACCCTTTTTCTTTTTGATAAATTTAACATCAATGATCTGAAACTAATTAAAGCTTTAATTACATATGTTATTTACATGTAAAATAGAAACTTAAAACTTTGCTCTCTCAGAGAAGAGAAAAAAAACTTACATATATTATTAGATTTGTAGATTTTAGGAGACAGTTGGTGGACAGAATCAAGCGCCCCATGGAAAGCGTTGTCCACTACTATAACAGCTGTCCCACACGTGTACAGTCGTGATAGTTGTAAAGCAAGATCAACTGCCTCGGACCTGAGAATGTGAAAATGCAAGGCAAGAATATATATACCATCAATGATAGTAGAATATTCGTTCCCTTCCCAACAGTTAACTTGCATATTAAAAAAAATTAAGTTTTGCACCTGAGCAATATTACAAGGGGATTTCCATATCATGGCAAAAGGGTTCTTGATCTAAGGAATTTGACCATTTACCTTTTCCTCAAATCAACTATTACTCCCAAACCTCCCCTATTCTCTTAATTTCATTAGTGGGGGAAGATATTTTCCTCTGAAAAACAGATCCTAGAAAGAAGAAAAAGTAAACCATAGGACTTGTGTGGTGGTTGTGTCACTGCACCTAATGAAAATTGGGTCCTTTTAGGGCATGTCAGGTGACCCTTCAGCGAAACATTAGGCTGCTATCTACCAGGATCTTTGACTGCGGAAGTACTACCTGAGGATGTCTGCTCATCCAGGGGTGGCAAATTAAATTTTACGACTCATGACTCTTTCCTGTTCGCCCTGATTATTAGGTGAAACATAATTGCACAGTTCTTGCTCTTGTTTAAACAGGCAATTTTGCTAAGCCTTGCTCAGTCAATACTAGAAGCACCATTCAGGGGTTGTGCACCAGGTAGGTGTAATAGGCAGTTTCCAGGAAACAACAGCACTACCTCTCGCAGAGGTGACTATGGCTCAGGGTGGATACGTGGTTTCTTTTTGTTTATTCTCTGAGCCGACTCCCCCTTTTTTATATACTTTAAGAGTAACGAGAGAACCGTATTCTGCAGGCTCCCCCTTCCCCAGCACGACCATGGACTATCAGCCATCAACTGCTTTCACGCAACCACTTGTTGGCTGAATCCCTGTACTGGTGTTGACTTACCCTTCTCGGTACCTTTGGACTATGTTGACTATGAAAACTGCTTCCTCACTATACAACTACGATTCACGGATCATACCAAAAGAAAATGACTCGAGGCCTTCTGCCAAAAGACTTCAACAAACTAGTGGCAATGCTGAATCTATACCTGGTTCACACTAAGAAACTACCTGGAAACTTATCCTCTGCAAGACGTCTTAAAAAATGACAATGAAGAAACTTCACTCTCCAGACAAATCTTTAGGGGTACCTTAATGACTATAATATCGACAAAACACTCATTACCTTCGTCAGCCAAGACATTTCATATTCAATGCTCTGAAGAACTGGATGCTCAGTATTAATGTAAATGATGTTGAGCAGGCCGTCAAACTGTCACTGGTCCACAGTATCAGGACACTGCTATCACAATACATTTCTCAATTCAAACTGCGGAATTATTATCCTCCGACACTCAGTAATACAGCAAGACTTCAGAGAATACACTAAAGATACGATGGTGCAACTTGAACTATACTCCCAACATATGTTTGTCTTGCTCACGGAGAGAGATGCTTTACAAGCAATATTGCCAAGTTTGGCTTTAACTGCCGTCACTTACAGTTCCCCCATTCTTTATTCAGCATTGCAGGTTAATGCTTAAAAGTGACAAAATACAAACCAATGCCCTAACAATGTCGAAAATGCTGGGCAAAATACAAACCAACACCACAATAATGTTGAGTGCAAAAGTAATGTCCAGCGTGCTAAGCAGACAATAATCCAACTTGATACCAACCTTCTCATTTAACGGTGGTGAACATGCCTCATTCTCGGTGTTCCGCTTTCGTGCGAAAAAGCGAGATGCGATATTTGAAGGGCAAAGAGGGTTTGTTACATAACCAAACTGTGACCTAGTTATGTCAAAACTGATAATTCAACATGCCCTTCCCTTCCAGAGTCGCCAGATAACTTCAGCAGCCAATGGCTTCTACCACAAGTATTCCAGAGTTCAACCCTTATGATGTTCTCACCTCCGACATTCTTACCTCTTCACCAGCTGTCACCTTTGCTAACTTCCAGCACTTTTCAGTTGCTACTTCGGCACCTACGTTGCAACTTCCAAAGAAAAAAAAAAAAGTTACTACCTCACAAACTCGTGGTCAAGTTTCGGACAGATTCCATGAAACTGACTCCTTCCACAGTCACGAAAGTACCAGAAATGCTTGCACTCCCATTCTTCCTTACCGTGCCTTGATGCAACGACTGTTTTGCCCTCAGATTCCTCTATCTCTAGAGGTCACCGACCACTCGCAATCCCTTCTTTCCCTGGCAGCTGCCAACTTCCCTTCCCCTCCTCTCACGTCCTACGTTCCTAAAGTCGGAGACACGAGGCTATATCAATATTTCAGAGGCAAACCCCGAAATGTACCTTGTTAACCCCAGCTTAAAATAAGGCAAATCTATAGAACACTAACCTAAATCTTTCTTAAAGGACGCATACAGTGGAACCTCAATTGTCGAACTTAATTCGTTCCAGATGTCAGTTCGACAACCACAATGATCAACAAGTAAACCAATTTTTCCCATCAAAAATAATGTAAATAGAATTAACCCATTCCAGACCAAAAATGACTAATTTATTTATGATACTGTACTAACTACTACATAAAACAATGTATACAATTAAACAGCACACGGAAACTGTAAAAATGAATACTAAGTGAAAATTTAACTGAAATACTGTAGAGTAAAGGAGAATTTAATTGCCTCTTACCTGTCAGAGAAGAACTAATGGCAAAAATTCTCGTTGCTTCAAATCTTGCGGAAGATAGCTGGTAGGCCTACATGTAGGAATGGGTCTGCATGGTATAAAAAAAAAATCCTGCAGCACGCAGTGCATGAGAAAAAAAAACCGCGACCGTGATTTTGGTTTAAAACAACGACTTTGCGGTGTATTTTCGTATAGTATTTATGGTTGTATTCTCATTTTGTTGATTTCATTTGATAGAATGGAAGATATTTTACAGAAATAGAGATGATTTTCAATGGCTTAAAGACTAAAAGTAGTTTGAAATTGAGCTCACATTAGCGATTTTTGCCGATGTTCAAGAGTAAACAAATCATGTCAAGCGTCTAATACACGTCAACTGATGGATCTAATATGCATTCACGAACGCACTGATATTATTTACACAATTATTACAATTATGCAGTAGTCTGAATAATAGTAAATTATTTTTCTGTATAAAAAATCAAAATGAAAAGCAAGCGTAATATAAGAGGCCTGGAGGCGTAACTAATGAGCAGATAAAATGTTATTTTAGTACCAGGAATGCTGCATTGGACCATATTTTGAAACTGGCCTTTATTTAATTTTGTGTGAAATTGGCCAAATTAGTAATTTCAGATCACTTTATTGGGTAGCTGAAATAGGTAAATGGGCGGTTTACTGTACTCAATCGGATAGAATAAAAGGTTCTAGCGAAATAGCTACGAGTTTGGTCGACTGGAACAATAGAATTGACCCAAAATAAAGTTAAAACTGGTGAAATCGCCGATGCTTAAATATCGCCGAGATCGCTAACTTCGCGAGTGTAATTCCGTAAGTTTTCCATCAAATTTCGTACTTTTGGTTTCATTACCTTTACAAGATGCACAGCAAAAGTTCATGAGCAAGCGAGTTAGTCGCTATACTGAATGAGACCCACGCTGTTGACTGATCACGTTATCCGAACGCTGTCGGTCAACAACCAAGACCATGCACGACAACGAAATCGAACAAATCGGTTCATAAACCGATTTGTTCGACAACCGAGGCTCCACTTTTTAAGTAAAACCTTTGTGGAATCGTCTGAAAATTCGCCAACCTTCCATAAGGAAAACTGCTATATGTAAATTCTTAGATAGGCGAGGTAAATTGCGCAATATTTTAAGTTGCTTTTATTTGCGTTACGGTAGGTTCTCGGCTAATATTGTTACAAAATGAGAAACCGAAACGTACAAAATTTGCATAACTTTAGTTCACCGTTTTCCTTCATGGAGGGTGAGGGCGAATTTAATTAAGGTTATCCCCGTTTCTTGCATTTAAAAGAAAGAAATAAAATAAATAAATTATCTTTAGCAACTCGGCTAGTCCCTTAGAACAAAATGCATCTATTACATATGCTTCACTGTAATGGTTGTGTGACAATTCGTTGTGTAACGAATCCATTACTTTAAATAGATAGTTTCTGCAAATAGGTCATAGCTACTAAAATATGCATAGTTAATAACATAGCTACTAAAATATGCATAGTTAATAAGGTTGGGACTCAGTTCCTCGACTCCTTATGTACCTCTGTAATGTTCTTAACCAGAGCTGAGTTGCATATTAAAGCTATTTTACTACCTCTGAACAATACGGTCTACAGTTCAAAATTAGTAACAAACTGAATTCCATATATTATCTACCCCATTCGCCTTATTTGTATTTAATTGTTTTGGGTGTAAGTTGCTGCATGAGCAGTGTGTTGCTTAAATTCTTGTTTATCTATGGAGCAATATTATCATCATATATTTACCTAGGTTACTGGACACATCCAACTTAATGACGCATTTATTAAACTATACGGGTATTATCATAACTATTGTCGGTATTATGACTAATTATACATTTACCTCTTGGCTTAACACTTTTGTGAATTATATAAATAATACTCTAATAACAGCAATAATATTGCATTTACTCACCCTGAATTACAGAAAAGGAATGTATCTAAGTGGTCTGGCAGAATTTGACGAAGATCTTTTGGGTACTTGGGTTCACCTAAATCAATCTCCCATCCGCTGCTGGCGACTTCTGTGACCATCGCGAGTGACGTTGCCTCAACCACAGCCGGATGACAGTGTCCAACTGGAAAATATAATAATGGCTGAATTCAAAGCTAATGTATTCCCAGACACTTTAAAAGTATTCTTGTTTGGTGCTGAATAGGTTATGCAAAGTCCTTAGGGTAGTCGATAGACTTTAAACCCCATTAACCACCCAGTGGGTCATTGCTGTAATTCATCTGTACATTAGCAATATAAATACTTTAATCCGCAAAATGGTGATTAGTTGGTTGGTTTGTTAAACTATTGATTGCATGAGACTAAAGATAAGCTTAACCTAATTCAACTTAATCTAGAGACTAATCCGTTGGGTTACTTTTTTTTTGGGGGGGGGAATAAAAAAAAAAACTTTGTATGCCCAAAATTGTCTTCCTTACACAACTCGATAATGGGGAATTTACATAATAAAAACAATGACCTTATCAGTATATTTACTCACATTTGATAGTGAATGACACTTAAGTAGGTGTGATATACTATTCCTGAGCGGAAACTTCGCTCTAAGATAACTTTTAGATTGGAGACCAAGCTCTTTCAAATCTAGAGAGTACATGGTGAGCACTGCCACATAAGCATGTACTACAGTTACAATAGACAGGGACTGACTTACCATGTGACATGGAGTTGACACAGTCGAGGTACTCTGTGTTAGTCTCATCATACGCATACTGGTAGCTGGCTCGTACTATCTTCACTGGTCTTGCTCCGTGCTGCAGATGGCACGACTTGCTGTGGGTCACACCAAGAAACTATCATGCTGCTTCATGGTCAGATTCATAAAAAAAACTTGTGTTAAGAACTATGTTGAAAAAAATATACTAAAATTACATTGAAGTTGTAGATGGATATTATCAAGTTCGGGTTTATGAAAATCACAACAGTTCATCTGATCGCAGCACAGTAGTACAAAACTCACCATAGTATACCCACTTTCTGTGAAGGCCGTGAGGTAGTGCCTTTATGCTGGGGAAAGGGTTTTGATCCAAGGAATTCGAGCTACCCTCAAAACCTTGAATTAAATCTGCTTGCCTCCCAGTCCCCAAGAGCTTTATTAAGGCCTACTATTTTTAATGAGCTGATTACTTTGAGCTTAACGATAGATCATTAAGTAAATCCTCCAATATTAACTGGACTGTGCAATATCGTTTCATTTTTGTAAATGGGTAAAACGCATTTTTAAACTTGCCCCTCCCCTCAAAAAAAAAAATAATCTAACCTATATTAGCAATTAGATTCAAAGTTAGATTGATTTAGTTTGTTAAATATTTTTTTCTATTACCAAAATATAAGTTTCCATTGCATATCCCAATCAATGTTGGAGAATTTCCATAATTTAAACATGTTCTGAATTATATTTTACTAATAAATAATAATTCACTTCATATTTTTCCTCAATTTTATTTCTTCAAACTTGCTGTAAAACTCGATCATTTTAATAAAATTCATTTGGTTTCTCTAAACATTGGCATTAGCATTACATCTTCATCTTACTCTAATTACCAGTAAATCAGTATTGCTCTCGCTCTAAAATACTTTTATATGTAGAGCCAAAAGCCTATCCTTCAATGTTTTATGCCGCACCAGTCAAGCAGATTGTTTTTTATAGTTGTGAACTTCAAACCTGAACTTATAATGAAGTGCTTAACAATATTATATTATATATCGTGCTCTTCTGGAGAAGCTTGAGATCATAAGTTAAAGTACAATTACGTTGCCAGTAAACAGTAAATTAGCTGCTGCAATAACGGCAAATATCAGTCTTATCACAATTGTATATTTCCGAGTGATGATAAAGCTAAATTTAACCTTTAAGGTAGTAGGTTAGGTAAGGCGAGATTTGTCAGGAAACATGGAAAGTGATTCCTGACGCGGGTCTTATTCACATGATGACCCTTCAGTGGAATTTTACTAGCAACCCTAAGATGTGAACCCACAACAATAGGTTAACGTACATAAAACTTTTTAAAAAACTATCGATGGCAAGAGAGTCTAATATTAAGACTGAATTTCACCTGTCCATCAGTCAAGTATATACTAATATATATATATATATATATATATATATATATATATATTATATATACATACGTATTTATTACATAATTGTGTGCATGTGTCGTGCCGAACAGGTAAAATTTGCTATTTTAGTTTAAATAGCAACACTCTTCTTGCCGAATAAGGCAAGCGAATATTTTTGTATGCAATAATGTCGCAAAATTCATTCTGAACCTAACGAAAAAATATATCTCATTGTGTTTGTTTATTATTAAATTACTGTAAACTTATGTAAAATATATTTAGTTGGATTAGGCTATATTAAATTGCGCTTGTTATAATAAGGTTAGGTAAGCTTTCTAAGGTTCTTTTGGAACAAAATTATTAATTTTAACATTAACATAAATGAAAAAATATATATCTTTAAACGTATAAGAGAAAATTTTAGAAAGGAGTTGATTTTAAACGAGTTCTTGCTAATTGACCAATTTTACATATTCTGACATATATATACATTTTACACATTTCTCGGTGCATATATACTACTAACTAAACCCAATAAAAAAATATTCTTAAAAAATCTTGTACATAAAGCGACGAAGGCCTCCCTCCCCTCCCTCTAAAAAAAAGTGTTGCCTTTCATACTCTCAATAACTTGTACACACATTTTCCTAAGGCAGCCCTAGTAAACGAGCACTGCGTACACGATTTGTTGTATTTATATTTTATAGTCTAAAGAACCTGAGAACAGATGTAGTGAGATTTTGCAGTTACATGACTAAGTCAGAGTCAATCAAGCCTTAGAAGAATTAGCACTGCTCTCTGAGCTTACATATTACTACAGGGAATACACACCAAGTGTTGTTGCTTTACATCTACCTAATGCTTTGACTGAGGTTGTAAATGGTATGGTGATACCGACAAACCATACCCCCGGCCGGGATTGAACCCGCGGTCATAGAGTCTCAAAACTCCAGCCCGTCGCGTTAGCCACTAGACCAGCTAGCCACGCGACGGGCTGGAGTTTTGAGACTATGACCGCGGGTTCAATCCCGGCCGGGGGTATGGTTTGTTTGCAATCGTGTCATTACGATTTCTTAAGTCGTGATACCGACAAATTGTGGAAAAAGGATACTTCATACAGACTTCAAAGCAGACAACTCTTACTTTGACCTGCTTACTGAATGCAACAAAATTTTCAGAAATCGAAGTGAATTCAGATCATGCAATAAGAAATTTCTATAATTTTTAAATTTTCTTTCGGGAAGCATTAAAATGTTTGCTACACAGACTGCTGTATTCTTTTGGCTTCCAGTTTTTCGGCCTCATGACTGTTATCCGACTTCCTCCTCTTTTTAAATACTTGAGGTACCCGTTTAATGCTAAATTTGGCCACTCGCCTTGTCACTTACACCCGACAGCACAATAAGCATCAACTAACGTAGAGGCCAACAAGGATGAGAAAACTAAAAATAATCACAGCATATTTATTCGTTGTCATGTTTTCTATTATGGAGTCAGTAATCCGTGATGTCTAATGCGTTACCTTATACAAGCGTGCACACGACAACCAGCATAGACTGTACTGTTGCCGGAGGACAGGTAGCTACTGCCGTCAAATAAAAACGAAAAAGTAATTTACATACCTTGTAAGAGGTGCGCCTCGTCGGAAAAGGCGGAGGGGGCTTAATCCAAAGAATTGGAACTATCCTACGCTTCCTGATTAAAATTGACTACCTATTTCCCAGGCGTTGAAAGATCCATGGGTTTATAGTGCTTCCCCGTAAATATTCTTAATACTTACAAAATATCTACCATTTCAGGTGTATGGCGGTGGAAGGTTAACAATTCTGGGTTGACACTATTTCTTGCATCCCTACAGCCGCCGTCTCCAGCGTCACCACCTCTGTTATGAACATCCTGAAAGTTAATTTGTATAGGATAACCCACAACAGGAGGCGAAGAATCCTTCTCAAGCGGTTGGTTGGCATCTTCGTCGCCTACAGCACAGTTCTTAACTATGGAGTCGTTCCACTGCCTGGCAAGCTCGGCTGTACGAGGGGACACCTGGGGCCAGGCATAGGTGCCACGGGCATCCTTCCACTGCCTGGCAAGCTCGGCTGTACGAGGGGACACCTGGGGCCAGGCATAGGTGCCACGGGCATCCTGACTGCTGTCATGGCAGCGTTTAAGTGATCCACTCCTGCTGATGTTGTATGGCATCCCTTCTTGCCTATCTGATGTTTGTAGTATATTCGTCAGGATTATCCCCTGACACGGGTACTGATCATATGATGGTTTGCTCAAATGACATACGAAGAGTTCTGTAAAGATTTTATTGTGACAAGATCACTGTAGGTAAACTTGTTAAATTTGGAAGTCTTTATGGTGGCTGTCTTGTGATGTTACAGGTAATATCTTGTGTAACTGATGTAGCGGGTGATACCTTGTCTAACCACAATGACTTTCACAATCAAGATGCCACGTCACTCAACATTTTAATATTTGTACTAGATCCCTGGACTAAATTATGTTAATAAGACGCTTATATTTCATCACAATATATTATACCATATTCAGAAATAATACAGGGTGCATAGAAAAGATATTAAACAACAGACAATAAATATAACGAAATGACCATTAAATTATGTAAACATCGTTGTTATTATTACGGCTATTTTTCCTAATACAAATGCTTGAAGATTTTCCTTAAAAGATCCTTCATTTTTTAACCTGCCCTTCCTCCTTCCCTAGTGAAAAAGACCCTAAGAATGTGGAACTGTTCTGCATCGCGAGCTGTGTGTATACACTGAGGTTGTTGCAGTTCTTTACATGTTCTTTCAACTGTAGCAACCACAGTGAAACCCATACCAACCACAGTGAAACCCATACCAACCACAGTGAAACCCATACCAACCAATGTTTTAGTAGCTGACCTATATTCAGCTGACCAGTGTACAGTGAGAATCATAGCAGAAAACTACAAATCTATCTATAAAACTCAAGGAAAGCCAGACAGTAAGTGGCATTTATTTCCCTCAATGCTTTTAAAAATGGCTGAGACAGAAGACCAGGTCAGGAGTCAACAACACGACAACCCCCGATAAATGGAATTGAGGGGGATTTGGACGGATAAAAAAAAAACATTGATTAAAACTTTCTGGTCCTGCCAGAATGGAAAGGAGTTAGAAGTGTAATAGGTGAACCCGGACTGTGAAGCGAGGCGGGAAGGGGAGTGTGAAATAAGGGGTTAACTGAAAGGGGTTTGTGAAGTTAAGGGAAAAGTGAGCAGTGAAGAGGGTTTTGAAGTAGAAAATTTACTAGTGATTAAGTGGTGATTGCTAAAGCAGATACTAGGGTTTGCTAGGTGAGGGGAAAAAGAGAAATAAATATTGTTGTATATGAGTAAAAGAGCGAAGAGTGAAAATGGCAGGCATTAGGGGGGTACAGGCTGCCATAATTATATTTATCTTTCTCCTGCAATTCTATGAAGAAAGAAATCAGTCATGGGGGTTGGAAAAGGTGAATGGAGTAATAGCACCTGGACAGTAAAAGCCCAACAGTTGCCATCCTACCAGAAAAGTAAATGTCACTATCGCCGCAAGGTATGGCAACACCGCATACCCAAACAAAAACAGTGGCACACAGCTCTTATTGTAGCGCTCTTAAGTGGTGATATCCAAATTAATCCAGGACCTCAAACTATTGTGCAGAGGCAAAACAGACAGATAAATGACGGTGCTAATGACGGTCTAGTAGCTAGAAATAACCTTAACTCCATATGTAATGCACACATACTAAGTCAATGTGAGACAATATAGCCATTATTATCTCAAACACTACCAAACAGATGCATACACTGTACTAAAGTACGCAAGAAAAACAGAAAAGGCACGTTATGTAAAATGTGTAAGGGGTGGGTGCATGATGGATTTATGTACAATTATAGTAACGGTGCCAGAATTCATTTTGTGTGTAACAAATGCACTTTGGCACAATTAGCCTTTAGCAATGATGACATTGATTTACCTAATTTTAATACAAATGACCCATTGCCATATATTGATTATAATTGTTTTATGAAAACAGGCCTTCACTTTATTAGTGTCAACGCAAGATCACTTTTTCCAAAATTGGCAGAGATTAGGATTCTAGCTAACCAAACTAGGGCGGCAGTTATATCCATCTCTGAATCCTGGTAGGATGATACGGTGACTGACGACGAGGTCAAAATAGAAGGGTACAATATAAAACACTTAGGAACAGAAAGGGAGGTGGGGTATGTGCCTACATTAGAAATAACTTGGCTTACTACCCCAAGACCTGATTTAAATAACAAACTGGAGATTCTATGGTTTGAAGTGCTGCTTCCCAAGACTAAACCCATCTTAGTAGGAACTAGTTACCGTCCTCCCACCCAGGACTAGTTCTTAGAAGACTTTTCCAGAGTCTTGTCGGGACTTGAAAACAATAACGAGACAATTATACTGGGCGACTTCAATATCTATTTTTAGCAGCAAAATAACAGGCTATGCAAAACGTATAAGCAAATTCTAGGTTTAAATAGTTACACTCAACTAATTAATACACGAACCCGAATCACACAGTTCTCAGCCACCCCAACTGACCATATACTCTGTAACCGCTCTGAGAACATTAGTCAGTCAGTCAGTAAATAACAAAAAAAAGGCACAATACCGTGACTGGAACGATACACAAATAACCCGCACATAGAAGAGAGGATTTGACTGGCTCGTCCTCCTTATTCCCCACTACTGCTGCTACTACTACTACCACCACCACTACTACTACTACCACCACCACTACTACCACCACCACTACTACTACTACTACTACTACCACCACTACCTCTTCCTGCCTATATATACCCGTCCTGCTCCACTGCTCGTTAGTGACACTTTGTAATTGGTCCAAGTCGGACCGAAACGTCGTCGTAAGCTCCTCTCTTCTATGTGCGGGCTATTTGTGTATTAGTCAATCAGGCGTCATTACCACAGGCCTTAGTGATCATTTCATCATCTACTGCACCAGGATAATCACTAGGGATGGGATAGGCCTACACAGGACAATAAAAATGAGGTCAACTAGAAACCACAGTAAAGAAACACTGGTAAATAGGCTACACAATTGTGACTGGACAGAGATAAGTTGCACGGACGTAAACGATGCCTGGGAAAAACTCAAAACAACGTTCACTACCATCCTTTATAATATTGCACCAGTTAAAGAGGTTAGGATTAAACGAAGAACTGAACCCTGGATGACTACCGAGATATTAGATAATATGAAATTCAGAGACCAGCTGCTAAAAAGATTTAAAGCAAACAGACAGAATATTGCAGCACTAAATGAATTCCAAAGGGTGAGAAAGAGTGCAGAGACTTATAAAAGGAGCAAAGGCAAAGCACTATTGCTCAAAAATTGAAGATTATAAGCATAACCCCAAAAAGCTCTGGCAACAACTAAAACAGTTGGGGTATAGCCATAAACCAGTAGATAGGTCTAACATAGTACTCACTATCGATAACGAGGTATGCCACGAAACATCTAAGGTGGCAAATTGTTTTAATTCCTACTACACATCTGTTGCATCAACACTAGTAAGTAAACTACCAGCTGCATCAAATACGTTTAACACAGACTGATAAGTTTTAAACATACTATACCAATAAAGGGGCAACCCCAAACAGTTGTCAACTAGTAAGTGTATCTCATGACTTTATTCAAAAAGAACTAAGCAGGTTAAACCCAACTAAGAGCACTGGCCAGGATAACATCCCGTCTAAGTCCCTAAAAGATGGTGCTTCTGAATTGTCAACCCCTATTGCTCACATAAATCTGTCAATCACCACTAATACAGTACCGGAGGGGTTCAAGGAGGCCAGAGTTACTCCTATCTTCAAGAACAATAGTAGGTCTGATGTAAGCAACTATAGGCCTGTTAGTATACTCGGTATAATATCCAAAATTCTAGAGAGGGCGGTGTACTGTCAAGTAGTTAAGTACCTTAATGACAACAACATTCTCCATAGCTATCAATCGGGCTTTAGGAGATCTTACTCAACCGACACGATTACCTGAGAACTGAAATGTCAATGGGGAACCTCATAGGTATGGTAACCTTAGACCTGCAAAAGGCCTTCGATACTGTCAACCACAATATATTATGTAAGAAACTTCAAGCTACCGGTATAGGTTCTGTAGACTGGTTTAAGTCCTACCTTAGCAACAGGAGACATTGTCAAAACCAACAAAACGGAATCAGAACCCCTGCCGATAACATGTGGAGTTCCCCAAGGTAGTATTCTGGGTCCCTTATTATTCTTATGTCAATGACATGCCTATCAGTGTCAAGTGCAAACTCCTACTGTATGCAGATGACAGTGCTCTCTCAGTGTCAGGTAAAGACCTACAAGATATATCTAATGTATTAACACTGGAACTGGAGTCCTGCAGCAAATGGTTAGTAGACAACAAACTATCATTACACCTCGGGAAAACTGAAGACATTCTCTTTGGCACAAAACAAACTGAGAAGGGTATATAATTTTAATGTCCAGTGTAATGGGGAGCCCATCACTTTGGTTTCATCAGTAAAATATCTGGGAATCCCCTTTGACCCATGCATGTCAGGAGAACTGACAGGGAACAATGTAGTAAAGAAAGCGAATGCCAGACTGAAGTTCCTCTATAGACAAGCACAGTGTCTACCTACTGAGGCTCGCAGGACCCTATGTCTAGCTCTTATACAATGTCATATGAATTACGCTTGCTCTTCATGGTACTCTGCCTTGACAAAAAATTGAAAGATAGACTGCAAATCACCCAGAACAAAATTGTAAGATTCATCCTGGGGCTGGGTCCAAGAGAGCATGTAGGCCAGAATGAATTACAGCAGTTGGATAAGCTGAATGCTGAAGACAGTAAAACAACTGAAGCTAAATCATGTTTATAAAATTGCTCAGTGTCCAGAATATCTTGCTGTCAGTTGTGTCAAGGTTGGGAACCAAAGCAATCATAGTACTAGGGGGAGAGCACAACTTTGTAGTATCCACAGTCAGTGGCCAGTCTTCAAACACCTTTTATTGTACAGCATAAAGGAATGGAACAGACTGCCCGGACATGTCAAAGCCAGTCATAGCATGAACCAGTTCAAGAAGAGTGCCAAAAGGCGTCTGATGAATGTAGCTACAGAAAGGGAGGGGAATGATTTTCTATTTTTTAGCTAACATCTGTAATTTTACCTAATTCCTAGTAATGACCCTCGTATTGTAGATAGTCTTTTTAGTATGATAATAAGATGTTATCTTCATTATAGAATAATAAAATATTATAATCTTTATATTATAATAATAAGGTAAAAGGACCCCAATGGAAAAGTCACTGACTTTTTTGGGTTATCCTAGGTTCTCTACACATATGCTATGTATGATAATCTATGTAACTGTACATGACTCACGAAATCGTAATGACGCTATTGCAAACAAACCACACCACGGGCGGGGATAGAACCCGGTAGCTGGTCCAGTGGCTAACGCGACGGTCTGGAGTTTTGAGAGACTGATCGCGCGTTCTATCCCCACCCGTGGTATGGTTTCTATGTAACTGTATTTGTGTATACCTGAATAAACTTACACAGTAAAACCCATACCAACCACAGTAAAACCCATACCAACCACAGTAAAACCCATACCAACCACATTACAACCCACACCATCAATTTCAGCAGCGGTAAGCCAGCGGTTGCTGCTACGCCACTATTGAATGTATTCGACTGTGTCGCTTGTTAGTGATTATTGCATCAATACGTATATTAATTACTTTTGTAGAATTTTTAATTTTAGTTTTAAAACAATAAATATATATGCTGTTTTATAGAAAAAAAATTAGCTGACACTCTTTGGTCCAACGAAGCTGTCTGAATAAAGTTTTCCAAGACAAAAAAAAAAAAAAAAAATTAGAAGGTATTCCCAAAGGAGTACCAAATAGACATTATGAAAAGTATGATACCAACTAACGAGTAAACAAGACGTGTATAACGTTACGAAACTTTAACGAGGACAATTTTCACCCCAGGGAGAGTCCAATACAAAGACCAGCAAAAAATAATTCATAGTATAACAGACTGAGGTGTAGTGGTATTTGAAGAAACAATTACCGCAGAGTCCAAGCACTGTCTTCTGCAAATTATCCTTCTAATTGATATTGTCATTTCTTTATTTCATATGATTTTTGACTTCCATGTCAAAGAGTAAAATAGGAAGCAAAAATGGCAAAGAGCTTCACCCATCAGATGCAGAGGGAAAAAAATGCACTAAATGGAGGGGTGCAGAGAAAGAAACAAGAGAACGAATACAAATGGGGCAAGAGAAGCATAACGAAAAGAAGTAAAATCAAAATCTTAACTAAAACCGCTACAAAGCCACATCAGATGAAGGAACCTAATAAAGAGAAAGTGATAATACTAAAAAAAAAGGGGAGAGGGAGAGTAAGTAATGACAAGGTGGTTTGTGAGGCGCTAATTCAAAAAAGTGAAACAGGAACAATGCTTTAAAGTGAAAAGCCAGTTGAGTGAAGACTACACAGCACAGGGAATGAAATGAAAGCTTTTCGGCGAACCCGGAAGAAGCAAAATCAATGAGACTCGACAATGCGTCTCCATGGATTCAATAAGAACGGCTCAAAAAAGAATCTAAATAATGGCAACTACAAATAAAATAGAAAATAAACGTTTTCCCAATGTGCAAACGAGGGAATAGATAGGCATTACTGAACTACACACCAGCATTCCTAATATAAATAGTAAGGTAATGGGGAAGAAAATCAAAAGGAATAGGAATTAGTTTAAAAATTAGCAGCACGAGTTCAGATGACAAATCATGTCATGTGAACTTAGTGTTGTTTTTACGATAGTGCAACACAAATATAGCAGTAGAAAGGTGGAATAAAAGCTGAGTGATTTAAAAAGCACCAACTCATGCGACCACTCAGTGCTCTTGACAAAAACTAATTACAAAAGTACATTAACACCCAAAGTAAAAGTAAACAGCAAACATATACTAATAGCACGAACATACAACACAAGCAGAGTAGGCTGGATAAATTTCATATTTGTGGACTGCAGGAAAACATTCGATAATATACTATACAATAAATTAATTCATAAAGTGGAACAGACATGTATAGTGATGAAAGTCCACCGCTGGATCAAGAAATACTAGGAAAAAAAGTAATATTGTGCCTGGAGATAATAGCATTCACGAGCGTCGTCAGGAGTGGGGTTCCACAAGGTTTACTTAACAGTATACAAATACGTACCCGGGAGTTAATCGATGTTGAGGACAACATTCTAGGTAAGAGGAGCTAAGAACTCCAACAACCCATACTGCCTGGTTTTCCACCACTCCTTTCACCAAGTGACCCGCGTTGGTTTTCACAAACAATATTATTAATAATGGTATTACCAATACTACTTTTTCCTCCTCCCTTTCTCCCATCCCTGTCCTCCTCGCCTATATATACTTTCTCACTCTTCTGTATGGATTATCAACGGTCCAAAATGGACCGATACGTCGTCATAAGCTTTTCTCTCTCCTGTATGTGGGCTATTTGTTCATTGTTCCAATCAGAGTATTGTGCCTTTTTGGTCTTCATTATTAATAATCTAGGGATATCTTGAGTTACTCATATTTCGGGGTTAATAAATCTAAAACAGTCATTTCTGTCGCAAGAGGAGAAACTCGTGTATAATGAAGTTCACAGACGGCACCAAAATTATAGGTTACGAATGAAGACTTAAAATGACTAAGCTATAAAATTGGTTGAACTGCTTATTACCCAGAGTTCACCCACACTAGGAACAAAACAAACATGACGACGGAGAACGTGGCAAGTGAAAGAACACTGACTCGAGGAGAACACTCAGGGAATTAAAACAAAGTACATGAACACATGACAGAAGCCTAGCCAGTGAGAGGAACAACTCGTGGAATCAAGGATCACGACTTACATTTGTGGGGAAGCGCTAAACTGAGGTTTAAACAGCGCCTAAAGGACAGGGCAGAACGGGAAGCAATCAAGTTTGATTTACCAATGACGTTGTCTCCAGCTGTTACACCTCACGTCTTGCGACAGTGTACAAGTCTCTGGTCTCATGCCTTAGCTTGAGGCCAAGGGACTGACCACCACCTATCTAGACTGAAGGACAAACTTAAAACCATTCCACTTCTACCATTTTCACTGTATTCGACTAAGAAGCCTGCTACTCAAGCGACACGTTTCGACAAAGATACCCACGGTTAGTGTGGTACATGCGCTTACTACTGTTTCATATGAGGGAAAGGAGGGTAGCTCAAACTCCTTTAATAAAAAACCCGTCGTCAGCATCAAGGCACCCCATGCAAGGTTAAAGAATCTAACAGAAGCCATTACACTGAAGCAGATGAACTAATGACGTGTAAGCAGAAAGCATCAGTGGCACATGATAGGACGGGAAACACGCACACGTCTATGTGCACGTTTCTGATGGCCATTAGAAACATGCACATGGCAGTTTGACTAATGTGCATGATCAGAATAACATACGGCCATCAGAACCATACATAGGCTTCTGATCACTTATCAGATACAATGAAAGCCGAGAACGCAGCACCATCAGACTCCTCACCTCGCTGAAAGTGGATTATTATAATCATGGGGAGCGCTAAACCCGTAGGATTATATAGCGCATGTGGGGGGAATGGAAGGTATTCAGGCTCAATTCAGGGAACCGGAGCACAGATCCAATTCCCTAGATCAAGAGCCCCTCACCAGCGTCAATTATTATTATTATTATAATCAAAAAGAAGCGCTAAGTCACCAGCGTCAAGGAACCTCCCTTGAGGGGCTGAAAGTGGAGCGTAGTACACAAAGGGTATATACGTCGTATATATGCTGAGAGATTACATTCATCCCTATTTCAGCGACTAACATAGTCTACTGGGGAAAGGTTACACGCAGCCTTAGTGACCTTAGTGTATTAATTAGGCTTTAAACAATTTAACCAACCAATAGAGCACAACTCGTGAAAGTATGAAGGCAAGTGTCCTGACTGATGCTTCAGCTACTAGGAAACTGTACGAGCTAAAGCTCGTGTTTCTGGAGAAGCTTAGATCCAAACTTGAGATATGGTTATCACATACATATACTGTGACAAACAAGATAGACAAGAATAGACTATTCACTTGAGGAGGACAATGAGGGTGTACGAGTGGAAATTGAAAACCCTAACAAATCAGAACCATTAGGAAACATTGATCTAACAAGTAGAACTGGACAGTCAAACACACTGACTAAACGTAGCTTACGGTATATGGAAGAAACAAGTATAATTTCTGACAATCTAAAGTTAAGGTGGACCAGGAGTTGGAGGTAAATTCTGAAAAATACAGATAATCACTCCTCACTCCAACCCAGAAGACACTGTTTATACACAAAACATAGGAGAAAGACAAATGCGGTCTCCATATATAAATAGGGGGGGGGGGGACAGACAAGGGGCAATGAATTACAGGCTAGTATCTCAAAATGCCTTCTTCACAACTTTTGGGGAAGACAGTAAAGAAAATGATACTGGAATACTGAACAAACATCCTTTACAAGAAACCAGCAAGGTTTAAGGGATGGAAAATTTCGTCTTACGAATTTGCTGGAATTCTAGGGCATTCAAAGGGAGAAAAGAAAACGGGGCT
Source organism: Cherax quadricarinatus (assembly GCF_038502225.1). Classification (NCBI taxonomy): domain Eukaryota; kingdom Metazoa; phylum Arthropoda; class Malacostraca; order Decapoda; family Parastacidae; genus Cherax; species Cherax quadricarinatus. The sequence goes on along the minus strand of NC_091370.1, from coordinate 7,348,934 downwards.
AAGCGGATTGCATCTTCTTTGAAAGCATATTGTGCAGCACCAATCTAGAGATTACTCCAGAAATTAGAGAAACAGGCAGAATTAAAGGGCCAAATGCTCCAATGGGTCAGAGTACCCGAATGCCAGAAGAAATCTAATCTTCTGTGTCACTGTCATTGTGCAATATTAAACTAATAAGGATAACAGGAGAGGACAGTGATAAACTACTGAGAGATCTCAACAGATAGATGTAGTCAAGCAAGTGGCTTTTCAAGTTTAGCAAATTAAAAGTTATACAAACTGGAGAAGATAAAGACAGACTAGTCAGTACAGCACGAATGGAAACTGGAAATGCCTGGGGATGAATCTTAACACGAAAAGTATCACTAGAAATACACACCGACTGCATAACGTCAGCAGCATACGCAGAATTAAACTCCAGAATACCATTCAGAAACTATTGAGGAATTCTTCAGAGCTTTATATACAAAATATGTTAGACCAATCACTGAGTATGCGGCCACAGAATGGAGCCAACACCTAGTGATTTACGCGATGAAGCTCAGGATAGTTCAAGAACCGAGAGGAATGAACTGTGAAGAGATGTTGAGGAACTGAACCTGACGACCTCTGCTGAAAGGCAAGGGAAGATATGATTACGACATACAAACTCTTAAAGGATTTCATAAGCCAGATAGGGACAGTTTGAATTAAGAGGACCATGATCAATGGGGGCTCGAATGGAAGTTGAAGACATGAGGCATAGGATGTAAAAAAAAGTATTTATTAAATCTCAGGGTGGTTGAAAAGTGGAATGATTTGGATGAGGAAGTGGGAAGTAAACTCATTACACAGTTTCAAGAGTAAACACGATAAGACCCAAGAGGCCACTTTAATCTCACTCCTCGGCCGTCATCGAATTAGGAGCCACTTTTTTTCTCAATATTTGAAGCTGCGGCACTGAAGGTTTTGTTAGTTACCAAAGTCATTCCAAGATTCTGGAATGAGTTAACAGCTTTGGTCACTGGGCATCTGCATATACCATTTTTTCTTAGAATTTGGTCCTCGTTACCGTACAAGCGTTTAATATTTGAATCCAAACTGATGAGGGGATCTCTAGTTATAAGCTAAATAAAATAGAAAGGTGGGATAAAAAATCAGAAAAACTAAAAAGGTATCAACTCGATGATGAAAAACTGCAAATTTAACAAGGAAAAAAATATGATCACAAAATTTAAATCTTTCTACATTTGTTTAAATAAGCAGACTCTTGGTTGCCACTACCACCCAGCTCCGGCTGGGTTACACGTATCTCATTAAATCACTACCACTAGATAATGTAGACCAAACTAGATGTAAACTCTGCCATATGGGCAATTGTTACACCTTGAGTTATGTACTGGAATGCGATAAAATGAATGAATTCAGAGAAGACTCGCTTACAAATGTTAAAGAAATATTAAAGCAGTGGTATATTGCCAACCATTCTGGAAAAACACCCTGACTTTACCCACTGTAAATAACGCAACCACTTTTCTTTTTGCCTTACAAAGTATTACCTTGATAAAATATAAGGTAACATTTTTGTAATATATTTTTTTTGTTTCTTAATTCATGACTTTGTAAATGGTCCAAGTCGTAAGCTTTTCTCTATGTGCGGGTTATTTGTGTATTGTTCCAGTCACCGTATTGTGCTTTTATTTTTATTTACCAAGGTTTATACCATTTATAAACATGTAAATAGTTCACTACCACTAACTTTTAGCTATCCATTATGATGCTACTTATATAACCTTATGACTTTCGCCCACACCATGGGTATGGGGTGCATAATAAATATATTAAACTAAAACTTCTGCATTTGTTTTGAATGTGTTGGTTGCGAGTTGGAAGACCGCCAACTGTGTGCCGACTCCAACCAGTGCTTTTTGTCTTATGCAAGTATTATATACACACGCTGTTCAAGGTCAACAATTCTTTTCCAGCGCTAGTTCTCTGAGCAACACTAGTTTCTGCTTACTTTTATTTTTTATCAGGAACCAACCCTTATTCCAAACAAGTTCATTTATCACCATATTACAGTGCGTTAATTTCTGCATTAAGCCGATACTGTTGATTATTCTAGGTTAGGTCGCTTGACCTTAAGCAATATTTACGTATAGTTAATCGCCAATAATCAAACATGAGGTAACGTTTGCTAGCAGTCGAAAAATGTACATCATATTATGTCAAAGTTCACATCAACCAATGCTTACAAAGATTTGAAGTTTTCACTGAATCTATGTAGACCATTCACAAATTTTACTTTTTAAGATGCGGTGTGTTCATGCCTGAAAAATAAAGCAAAGCAGGTTTGAACGGTGTCCCTGTGTAAAGATTTTTTGACTCGTCAACCTGGAGACTAATAAGCTGCAGTTATAGCACATATCTTACCGAGTGAGGTCCACAAGTTTTTCATCAAAGGTTACGTTATTTGTCACGTTATAGACAACATGTGAGGAGAAAGATCCAAGAGTAAGCACTGTATCAAGCATACCACCAGAAGTACAAATTACAATGTATGTGCAAACCTAGCTAATACAAAAAATTTTTTCCAGGAACCTTAACAAGGATTTATTTAAGACATTATACAGTGTGTTAGAGCCAGCTTACAATATGTAATATAGCTCCAGTATTGAGCCCGTACCTTATTAAACTCGAGATCAAAATATTAGCAACAGTACTGATGCACGAGTAGATATACAAAGAAATCAATCTAATATAAGAAGAGGAGAACGTAATGCGAACGTGATTTAGACACCTAAATTATTCGAGAATTAGTTGGATGGCAGGTAAGGAGTTGAGACAAGAGCGCTCTGACCTTGGCCATTCAACATTCTTACCAATAAAAAGAAAATAAGTATGAGATGATGTTCGAGTGTAAGGTCTGGCTAAAATTGAGACACTTAAGTAACACATGGGAATCTTTATTAAGGAAACGTTTCGCCACACAGTGGCTTCTTCAGTTCAATACAAAGCAGAGAGGGGTAAGGAGAGTAGTAGTTTGAGGTAATCAGTCCCTCAGCCTGAAGAAGCCACTGTGCGGCGAAACGTTTCCTTAATAAAGATTCCCATGTGTTACTTAAGTGTCTCAATCTTCAACTTGTCAGATTTCAAACCATTTATAAAAAAAAGGCACAGTACCGTGACTGGAACAATACACAAATAACCCGCATCTTAATCCTGGCTTCGTCTCTGTAGATGCCTTCCTCTCCCACTATATTGTAAAATGCTCCAAACTTCAGAACACTCGTGATCTAACCTGATTCCTTTTTTCTTCTTCTCCCTCTTTCCCTTTCCTTTTTCTCTTTTGGGTTGTCTTTCTTCTGCCCTGTGTATTTGTTCCTTCTTTATTTATTTGTTTCCCCCCCCCCTCGGTGTTCTTGCTCTTACCCTCTGTGGACACCCAGCTCCCTTGCAGTGCTCCTCTTTCTTAGCATTTGACTGGCCCCTCCTACTCTTACTACCTCCCCAATACTACTACCTTCCCTCCACTACTACCACCACCTTCCTATATATACCCATCCTGCTCTCCTTTTCGTTAGCGTGACTTCGTAAATGGTCCAAGTCGGACCGAAACGTCGTCGTAAGCTCCTCTCTTCTATGCGAGGGCTATTTGTGTACTTATCACAAGGTCTGGCTGGCCGAATGTGAAGACCATGAATTAAGTGATCACCAGAACACCCACCTTTCTCAATTCTCCACCTATGGATTCATTGTCTTCCATGCTCCAGCAATCAGTGAAGAAATTATGCAGTGGCATTAATAAGGGACAAGCACGTTCTCCACTGGGTCACAACCAGGACCACCTTAAGGGGAGAGCTGTGGAACTGGTTCATAGCACCGAAGCTTAGGTCGAGTCAGAAATTTAAAGACTCAAAAATGCAAAATATCACATCAAACAAGAAAAAGGTGGAAAGTATAAAACAGGATAAAATTAAGTTTATGCATAAAAAAATATGATGGGTGGGGGGGGGGGAGTCTAATCATTACATGTCGCCGAAAACCTTCGAGCAGGACCTGGTCACAATGATACACTAGGACACGGGCCTGCCTAGGGCTAGAAACTTTGATTACCAGATGTGGCGGATGTTAGGCCGCAAGATCACCCCATATTGTGCCTCTTGGCGCTTCAGGCTTAATTTGAAGCCCGGCCGAAACCGGATTGTAACATACATGGGCGTGCTGTCCTTGAATTCACGCTCAACGACCTGTAAGTGGTAGACAGCAGTGTCCTTCAAAGACACAAACTACCCTCATCGGTTATATTAACAACAGCAATCACTGTCATGGAGAAAACTGACCAACACGATAGCGACCAGCGAAGAGGCGGGGCCAGTAGCTATGACTTGACCCCTGCAACCATAAATAGGTAAGAAATAACGTCAGCACTTTTACCATTACATAAATAGGAGCAGCCCGACACTGGGATGTCTATCGTGTCGTTCTCCAAAACAAAGTAAGTAAAAACGGGTATCTGAATCAAATTCCGGATCAGCAATAACCGGTTGTCCGGCAAGGATCATCAAGAGTGTCTTCCGCAGAGGAACCAAAAGAAGAGGTTCGTGTCTTGACAGATAAAAATGTTCACTGATATGGAAAAGGAGAAGAGTAGAGTTCAAATAAAACGTCTGCACAGGCTAAGCTTTCTAACCTATGAGTGGCATTTAGAAATCTAGACAGACAAAAAAAATTATTGATGCAGCACTCGCCAAGTTAAAAATTATTATTACATACATGGAGGACCACTAAACCCGTAGGGGGTCATACACAGTCTGGGAGAATGGAAGGCATTCAATGGGCTCAATTGAAGTAAGTAGACCAGGTCCAATTCCTTAAATCAAGAGCCAATCACGAGCAACATGGAACCTCCCTCGATAGGAAACGAGTGAAAGTGAAATAACATGAAACAAAGTAGTTCACAGGATTGCATTCTTTTTGTGAAGAAGTATAACGAATGGGTCTGAATATATACTGTGAGAGATAGCTTTTTTGGCCATGAGAAACAGAACCAAGGAAAGTATGATCATGACATACAAAATACTCTGTAGGGCCTGTAGGTACTATCAGAGATGAAGGAGGTCATAGTTTGAAATTTTACTTCGAAATGAGCCACAGCGTTACCCGAAAATATATCTTTACCGTAAGAATAACAACGAGAGTAGAATGAACTGGATAGGGGCAGTGAAAAGATACGAAACAAGAGGTTAAGAAGTAGATACGACAAAGTTCTTGGCTTTACTGGTAGCGGCCTAAACTCGCACACTAAGGGACAATGGTTCGATCCTCTGAGGAGTGGAAAAGCTGGTTATGTTTCCTTACACCCGCTGCTGTTCACCTAGCAGTAAGCAGGTACCTAGGTGTTAATCGACTGGCGTGGGTCTCATCCTGGAGAGGCTTAAAGGATCCACTGGAAATAACCCAGTTTGATGACACTGCTTGATTGAGGTATCCTGGATTACTAACACAGCCAAATGTGAACATTAAATTATAAACAGCATAAAAGAACAATGCAGTCATACCCACAGAATAATAACCCAGAAGAGGAGATTTAATCTGCACAAGAAGGTGCGATCCCTCCCGGCTCCCTCACCCAGTTATATCACTGGACTCTAGCTACTTGCACAACATGTAAAGGTGGACGTGCATGCCCTCGCCTACACGCCTGTTTATACTGTACACTGTAACCTTCCCCTCCCTCGAGCATGTGAATGTTTTTGATTTACATATTACTAACTGTTCTGTTACTTAGCGCTTGAGACATATTCCTCGTCTTAAATTATCAGATTACACTATCATTATTAACTTGCTGCTTTCGTGATTAATTCGCTCTCGCATTACATAATTCAAAATCGCAAGGCAAGATTTATTTTTTTTTTACATTCAAAAAAGCTAAAAGCCGCCCACTTCGTCCTACCCATAATCTAACACCTAGCCCTATTTCCACATTACAAATCATAATCCCTATCCATAATTCGTTCCGTGCCATCGACAGTGTCAACCCATTTACATAAAATGGGAAATATCCCCCTTTACACCGAAAGAAATGCTGGGTTCTTAAGCAAGCATTCTGAGAGGAGTCGCACCTCTCCCAGACGGCCTTGTCATAAACAACTCAAACCTTACCATCGCGTCAAAATAACCCAGCGGCCGGGAGTGCGCATGTACGCTGTATGTATAAATCCTTGTGTAGTTACAGGAGTAGAGATGAAATTGCTCTCTTATCTTTGGTATTTAATTTACACAATTTAATAAAACTTCCAGTGGCTTGATTACTAACAAAACTAAGCATTAATCCCACAAGGGTCATCCAACACTGCAGGGTGGGATGTGCTAAGACGAAATATGCGAGGATCAGAGACCAGCGAGGGTTAGGAGTATATGTAAGAGGCAGAGTTAGAAAGGGTAGTGGGGAACGCTACAGAAAAAATATAATCAAAGTTGGTGTAATAAGGTAAAGTCAAAGAGGAAATTGGCATCAAATGTGTTAAGTCTTTACTACCTTCTCTTGTAAATTTTGACACTGTTCTACTACTGTTTGTGAAGAACTTCTTAGTATTATTTCAACACAAAGCTATGGCCTCTGTTCTTGGACATGACACTACAAAATCTGTATAATCATTTTATGATCTTTTATGTTATTAAGTCTCCTCTTTCTGTTCTTAGCCGGTAAAAGCATGTCTAATGCCGCTAGCCTTTTTAACTCGTAACTTTAAGGGTGATTAAGTTCTGGTAGAACTTCCGTAGTTCGTCTTTTAACTCTTCTGCCTTTACGTACTTTTTCAAGTGCGTGAACCATACCGCAACTGAATATTTTAACTGTCAAATGTACTATGTTAACATCTTTTCCAGCATTTAACCACCACCCTTAATCCACCCGCTACGCACAAACACATAGCCGTAATCATTCAGCCACGAGGGTTCTAACCAGCACTTGGGTAACATTGTTATATCAGTTGCCACCAACTGTGAAGTTAAAAATAGTAATGTTGATTATGACATCCTGGATTTATAGGCTATTTGGCTTTGAAGTATACGAGAATGGAAGGGCCACGAAAGCTGTGGGACGAGACAGTAGCATCACAATTTGTGGCGACTGATACAACCAGGTTAGTTGAGAAACCATTATGCTTCCGTGTGATACTGTTGCTAGCAACAATTCAGGCGGCTTTCTCTCCAAGTTCAAAGTGACTGCAGCTACTATCAAGGAACATAATGGTATACAATATTGACGTGCTGATGTACAAGACATGCGCAATAAGATATCCAATTGTTGCACATGTATTTAATTCATCTACTCTCAAGGGTAGTGTGTTGGAGGCACGTTTGTGAGGAACGCAGAGGAACTTCGAGCAAAGGTTAAAAGAGCACATGTACGTATGGATAACCTAAACACCGCTTACCTAATATACCGAAATTCTCATGGACATCTCATGAAATGAGAAACTCAGACTGGTCATTAATGAGAATTATATACAAATGCGACAAAATCTGGAATTGTGTTGAATGACATCACACAATCGTCCGGAACACCTAAAGTTTTAACATGTTCTTGATCTTGCCTAAATTAATATTACCCGTCAAAACACGTCTGGTGATCAATTAGTTCTTGGCATCTCTCCTGGCTATGATCATCCACATCCTGTACACCTGACCATGTCCCGCAGATGCACAGTTTTTCCGTCTCTGACTATGCCCCCGAAACTTTTTATGTCCTAGTAGTGTACTTTTTTTTCTTATTTTTGTACTGTCAATTCTTATAATTTTTTATTATTACAATCATAACCAAGCTTTACAGCGTAATTTCTACACATACCGTCTTCGAAGGCAAGCAAGGACTTGGCAATAACTGTGGATGAATGGAACAAACGACAAAGTAGCGTCACTGAAGCGAGAACTTGGAGTAGCCTTAATATTAGGGTGTACAGGTACTAGAGTGGAAGCGTTCCAGTTACATTCATCGAAGAACGCTAAACTCGCAGGGGTCATACAACGCCTGGGGTAATGGTAGGGGTTCAAATTCGATCCAAGGAAGGGGTGAAGAGGTCCAATTTCATTAATAAAGTACCCCTCCATTGATGGGTCCAGTATTATAGTCGCCTCTATTCAAATGAAGCCGGCTACGCAGGCGAAACGTTTCGGCAATGAACATACCCAAGGGTTGCACAGATCTTATTCAAACATGTTTGTACTGTATACCATTAATATAATACGAGATGTTGCGAGTAGTACCTGCCCAGCCTAGTCAGTAGGCCTAGTGTGGTATTATAATTTCATGTTATTTCCCTGTACGTAGTATACTGGAGAATATGCTTCACGATTTTTTATCGGATACAGTCAGCAAGTGAACGCTAAAATACTGGTATGGTAGTATGCAAGGTAGCCTCTCCTAACAATAATACTCACTCTGACGTCACTGTTATTCTCTTACATGCCACAGTAACTCACTTCATCTCACTTTATCCAGACTGGAAATAATCTGCTTTGGTTCTGATATATTTACCATTTTAAAACCTATTATTATACATTAAACATTGCTTTTCTAATAGTACGCATCAGCAGACATGTCTGGACGTGGCAAAGGCATCACAAATTTCACAACTAATATTTTTCACTTTTTAATTTTCATGCAACATTTTTAGCACGTATAAAACCGTCAAAAAGCTTTAGCCTTCTACTCATCTCCCTTACTCTTATGACAGTCCTAGTGTGTATAGCCAAATAAACACAAAATATCGGAAAAACCTCAGTACATGCGAGTGAAGGTGTCACTACACTAGGTTTTGGTTCCAACACTGCACTAACATACTGTTTTTTCCTAGTATAACTGCCAATATCCAGCCAGATGCTCCCAGGACATGGTTGATGCAAAGTTATCCTTTGTACAACACCAGTTATTCACATAACAGCTAACAGAGGAAGAGATTCAGAAAAAAAAGCAGCGAGAGGCGAGATGAGCGCCTCTATACTGGCAGGGAAGTGGCGGACCACAGCAACACTGACACCCAGGCTGCCACAAGGAGGCGGGAGCACCAGTGTTATATAACTTTCAGACATCTAATGCCCTTCATTGTTATATAACCAGAATTATCCTGTAGGTTGAAGCTTACACATTAGTGTTAATATCAGTTATGCAAATTGAAGGGCTAGCCGGCTTTATAAATTTAGGTCCGTTTTCGAATATTTACTATTAAATAAAATCCTGGAAGACGAAAGTCATTTTCGCAATGGGAAACTGTTAGACCTGTAATATATTAAGTCACAAGTAATATATTAAATTTACTACCAAATCTGAGTCGGATAAATATACCTAGAAAGATGTCACGAAATATTTGTTCAAATTCAGGGTAGTCATGAAACTGAATGCCCTGGAGTAGTGGAGGCAAACTCCATACGTAGCGTTAAGAAAAGTATGGTAGGACCTATGAGGCTAAGAGTGAGCCCTAATAATGGTCAGTTAAGAGGTGCGGCCAGGAGCTGAGACTAACCCCAGCAACCACAATTAGTGTGTTTTAAGTGGTTCCTTTGGACAAGGAAGCGGAGTCCATACACGTTTTAAGAGCAGAGATGATAAAGTTTAGAAGCGCTAAATACCAAGAGGTCCTAAAGTTCATGAGGAATGAGAAGTTATTGGGTTCGATACAAAGATATATAGACTAGTTTCAATTTTCTGGATCTAGAGCCCTTTACGAGCATCTAGTCACCTCCCTTTAAAAAGGGAAGGTCAGGAATAGTGTGATCGTTCGCAAGCAGCCTCGGCAACAGCAGACTCACCCCCCCCCCACTTCCTTTCAAACAACTGGGTGAGGATAACAACTGAGTACAACTAGGCGGGTACATATGGTGTTCCAACAGGTGAGTCTCATTCAATGTTGACAAGGTCATGGAGCAGGGTCCAAAGTGCGGTACGACACTCTCCGCCATTTCGCAGGTTTCCATAACACTAAAATCGTTACTCAGCTTGATGCTCACTTTCAACTTTAATAAAAATAATTCAAGATTTATTCTGTAATGACTGCATGATCAAACGCAGTCTATCAAACTGAAGGAACTGGCTCTTGTGGAATCTTTTAATTACAATTTATAATGCTGGAACATTTAATTGCAATTTAATTACACAACTACACAATGTAGTAACTATTTAAAGAAAAAAAAATGTGCTCGCACAAGAATGTTTATGTTCGTAAACATCTGCTTACATGTACAAATGAATACAAACTGTAAAAACTGTAAGAAATTCTTACGAATATAATCTGTAAAACCCAATACCTTAATACATCGAGTGTTGTCATTACAGTCGTGTGGAAACAATATTGCACACATATTGCAACACTTCCACATTTGCATTTAAACATACAGACTGGCGATTTATTATTTACTAATAAATATATTTCATATATGTGTACTTGTACGTGTACACACACACACACACACACCTTTGATGAGGTTCGAGACACTACTCTCGGAACCCGGCCATGGGCCAGGCTAGTCTGGTGCTAGCCTGGTCAACCAGGCTGTTACTGCTGGAGGCCTGCTGCCCCACATATCCATCACAGCCTGGTTGATCTGGCACCTGGTGAAGATACTTGTCCAGTTTCCTCTTGAAGACTTTACACTTGTTCCAGCAGTGTTTCCGATATCTTCTGGAAAGATGATTCGTCTGGGGCCACGAATGTTGATACAGTGTTCCCTTATTGTGCCCACCGCACCCTTGCTTTTCACTGGGTTTATTTTGCACTTCCTCCCATCTCTCGCTCCAGTATATTATGGGAGTGTGCTGATCTGGGGCCAGGCCCTTGAGTGCTTTCCAAGCATACGTTTTCATGAATCTCTCCGCTCCAGTGAGTACATGTTCAGGATATTAAGGCGTTCTCAGTAATTTAAATGCTTTACTAGCTCTATATGGACTGTCAACTATCTGTATTTGTTCGAGCTCTCTTGTTTCTCCTCCCTAAACGGGGCCGTCAACACTGAGCAATATTCCGAGTGAGAGAGCACTAGCAATTTGAAAAGTGTCACCACTGGCATTATTTTCCTTGTTTTAAAAGTTCTCAATACCCATCCTGTCATCCTCCTGGCTATCGTGATCTTTGTCTTATGTTCTTCGAAAGAAAGGTCAGCTGACAAAGTCTTTCAATTGTTCTTTTCGTTCTATTTGGCGATCCTCTTGAGTTTTGTATATAGTGTTCCTTTTGAATTGTTCATTTTTTCCATACCTGAGCAGCTTGAATCTATCACCACTGAACGTCATGTTCTCCACTGCCCACAGGAAAAACACTGCTCATATCTTCATATATTTTTCAGTGTCTTCTACAGTAGTGACTTTCATGCTTGTTTTAGTGTCAACTGCAAATTTTACAAAACTGTAACGGGTGTTTCTATTTCTGCAGTGAGGATGAGAACAACAGAGGTACCAGGATAGTGCCTTTGGGGAACTGAGCTTTTTACCTCGATAATGCTGAATTTTTTTTTTTTATTACTAGTTTTTGTGTGTGTTAGGAACCCGAAAATTCATCTGCCTTCCTTTCCCTTAATACCAATGACCCTCATTTTGTACGTTATCACTCCATGACTGCATTTGTCAATTATAATACTTATTCGAAACAGTTACGTAAAATTTACATTCGGAATGTTAGAAGTCTATTAACTAGTATGATTTTGCCAGTGCTTCAAGCTATTTGTATTAAGCTTTAGAAAATATAACTATCACTTTATTTAAAAAATATACCGAAAGGAGTATATCGAATATACACCCAAAGGTATATTACATATACAGTAGCCTTGTATAAGTCGAAATTACTTTAATTCTTATTTTAGGAATTAAAATATTTTTGGATTTTATGCATCAGCGACATACAATCAACAGACTAAACTTAATTAAGTCACTATCTTAAGCAGTATAATGTTCAATAATGCTGAATAACTTCATTAAAATTTGATTGATAATTTTAGAATACACGACAAAACAAGGAACGAGACACAATAATATTAATATACTACTGCAACATTAAGCTCCACGTTAAATTTCATTTGTAAGCAGTTCATTCGAGAAGTTTACTCACATAACTTTTCGAATAAACTTCAAGTGTGATAATCAAAATATATCTTAATACTGAGCAATCCATAACCCTACACTTTCTTTTTTATTTGTGCATGGTGTAGTAGCTGCTGAACCCACTGTACTTTACCATGACTAACATCCTACAGGAGTCTTCCATTTCAGGCTAACAATTTCATTACCTTATCCTACGTTATGCAGTTATCATAAATTTAACTAAGCGCTAAACCCTATGTGATACAAGATGACAAGAAAACGCGTGTAATTCTCGTATACATTAGGACAGCAACACACTACGGATATTCCACCATTTAATTCGAAATGTAAAATGGCAGCACACTGCTAGTGTATCGAAATTTCTTCAAAATATAGATGATATTGACGTAGGTGGCCTCGCTACACAAAGCAACTAACCTCCGCCCAACCTCACCAACCTTGACCTTTCCCTAAAGTTCAGGAGTTGCTGCACTCAACTACATGGTCACCATTCCAACCAGTTCCCAAATTAGAGAAGCCAGTTTCACACGAATTGCCCTTCGTGCACTTCCGCATGCTTGAGATATGGAAATTTTAACATCTGTAATTCACTGTTCCCCTCAAGGAAGGCTCCTTGACGCTGGTGAGGGGCTCTTGATCTAGGGAATTGGATCTGTGCTCCAGTTGGATCTGTGCTCCAGTTCCCTGAATTAAGCCTGAATGCCTTCCATCCCCCCATAGGCGCTGTATAATCCTACGGGTTTAGTGCTTCCCCCTTGATTATAATAATAATAATAATGTAATTCACTGTTAAGTCAGGTTAACATATATTAACTTTTATTTCCATATACTTACCCAACAATAACGAAATAAAGAGGATGAGTGTCTTACGCCTGGCAACGCGGGGCGTTGATCGAAATTTCAAGCATGCATTTTTACGTAGTACAAAATATGGCGAACGGGTGGCATATTCGGTCCACTAAAGAGGACTGACGTTTAAGCATGTTTTACAGTTTAGTAAGAGTGAAGGGCTTTTGATCTAAGGAACTGCAGTCTTTTGCCCTTCCTTCGATCAAACTTGAATACTTTCATTTCCCAGGCTTATAACATCTATAGTTTTAGCCCTTCCCCAATATAACAAATTAATAAAAAATAAAGAATAAACGAATAATTTAGATTTGTCTGATCCAAGTTACTACAAAATTATTCTAGGTTACGTTATGGTTGGTTAGGTTATCGTAAACCTATATTTACTATTAATTATCCCAACACAAGGAAATCAAGTGGAAGCTTACGCATGGAAAGATGCGTAAGCTCCACTATGCATTTCAGTCCCATAGTACTTTACTATCCGCACGCACAATGCTGAAGGTGAAGGATGAGGGGGCTGAGTATTCATAATCTCACGTTATCACTTTGACCAGTGGCAACAATACCGCGTGGCGGTAATACCAGTTTAACATTTCAAGGGTCTCTAGTCTAGACAAAGCTCCACTCAAGGTGAATTGGCTATCACCTGTATCTGATCACACGTCCACACCTCAATGCACATACACGCCAACTTCCATAGAGTATTACAGCTATTTATGAGAAACGCTAAAACATAATAAATACTCTTAGGACACTTTCCTTAGTTTTCAATCCCTATGCATCTCCTAATTTTAGTGGTTTCGTTAGTTAACATATTTACAGCTTATCGACTACAGTTAAGGTCATTAAAACGGCACGGAACTTGGCATCACCAAAGAATACTTTAATCCACACCTTCGGGTTTAAACTCACCAGATATGCACGGACATACATAGCAAGGTGTACATATTCTACTGGTTAAGTGGGTTTAAAGTCTATCGACTACACGTGATTAAGGCTGCACAAAGCCTGTTCACCACTATTCAAGAATACTTAATCATCTCTTAAAGGGATTAAAGAAATATCTCAGTGTACATACACCTCTGTATATGTCTTCCACTGGGTTAAGAATTTTTTTTTTATAAAGAATTTAGTTTACAAATTATATGCACTAAAACAGATGTTTTAACAACAGCAAATTTAAAAATGTTAAATTTAATCTACGTATTTACCTTTACGAGTGAGCGCCAAGCCCGTAGGGATCATACAGCGTCTGGGGTAATGGAAGGAATTCGGATTGGATTCAAGGGACTGGAACACAGGTCAAGATCAAGAGCCCATCACCGCATCAAGGAACCTTCCTTGAGGGGTCAGAAATTAATATATTTAAAAAAAAAATATATACAATTTTTTACTCGTCAAACAGTTGGTTAATGTTTCAATCATCGTACACGGGAAGCAACACATTAATAGGCTTTTAACGTTAGATACTGGTTGAATTTCATTAAGCAAGAATATATGCCATGTTAGCAAGAACAAACGTGGAGGCAACAAATTATTTGTGTATACATTTCTATCTACAACGATTGTACATGTCATACATATTTACACTGGTAAACAAGCAAAGTTACACAAGGATACGCCTGGCATGATAGGCGTATATGCAGTCTGCGTACACGTGCACACAAACGTACATGTCCAACCTAATGTACATACTCATAAGTACATGCGTGTTCATAATGTATTGCAATATATAAACATGGGAATGTGCATCTGTATATAAATTTATGTACATCTTTATATATGTACAAGAAGTGTATGGCAAGTTAGCAGGATGTAGGTACAGCGGCTGGTGTTACCTCCTCAGGCAAGCTCCACAAAGCAAGGTCATCATACTCTTTACACACAACATGCTGCATTGCTTTAGAAGATTAGGTAGCCGAGAAAAAGGCATCTTTGCAAAACAAGCTTTCATTGGGACAACGTTATGTTGTGTGAAGCTTCATCAAGCATTTGTCAACTGTGTAGAGAATGGAAATGTGCAAGTCAATATAATTTTATTGGGTTATCGTTATATAATGCACCATTTATATATGCTTGCAACATCTATGTGCCCTTAGAATCATTGAACAATTTTACTGTAATTTTTTTCTTAGATCTGAGTAATTCTTATCTAATCTTGTCTTAAAACTTTTTAAGTATGAAACGAACGGGGAGTGACAAATTACTGGCTCTGGCTAAAAATGGTAACACGGACAAGAACGAGACACTTCGGCGAAACGCACATCTGGGTCTCCTTCAGACCAATACAGGGAACAAAAAACAGGCGACCAAGGTCAGGTGGTAAAAGAAGGATGAGGTTAAGTGATGGCCGGGTTTTGCTTGGGTACAATAAGTTGGATGAGTATTACTAATATGACGGAAGATTCCCGTGTTTTTAGTTAATGTTGGTGATAGAGAAAATTGTAAACAAAGTCTTATGTAGGTTTGATTCCCAATTAACTATATTCCACATTACGAAGTGCATGGAGTATACAAACTAGTTGCCAGGGAATTAAACTAACATAACAAACGTTGTCTGAAATCTTAGCTCATCGTTACCACAACATAACTAAGTACTTGTCTAAAACATTTTACCTAGGCAAAAAGACGACCATCACTTAACTTCACCTACCTCAGAACCTAACCGTCATATACATCGTTTCTCTCGTTGTCTGTATTGGATTGAAGACTCTCCTGATGGGCGAAGCGTTTATGTCTTAAAACCAGCACATGTCTTTACATATGACCGATTTATATGGACTGTTCATCCAACAAAATAGACTAGATGGTATTCTTTTGTTTTTAATATCTGAAGATTCTCAAAATAGTTTTTTTTTTTTTTTTTTTTGTGTTGGAGAAGAAATACTTAGTGCCTGTCTGATTCCGGGTTGATGGGAACAACTATTCAGGGAAGTATGGAAGCAGCCATTCAAGGAGGTAATACCGTCCTGTCATGCTAGTTACACTTAAACCTGTTAAATGTTATGTACTGACAATATTGTGGGTCTTCTGCACTAGTCTCATGAGCCTAAGACACTAAGTATCTTACAACTTCTGCTTACATTCGGTATACACGAATCTTTAGTGTCCTCTGTGTTTCTTGATGGATTTTATCCTCTTAACATTTTCTTTCCAATTTAGACCTGGTCTAAGACCGGGATCCTGGGACGATGATTCTCTGACCCCATTAACATATAGTAATATATGAAGAGGTACATGCAGCATATTATGAAACAGGTGTACCGAAGAGAAATTTGAGGAACAAATGCTAGGGATGCGAAATACAACTTACCTCGAGTATTTTCGAGGGAGACGTAGAGGTTTCTGAGGCTTGCAAAGCTGCATATTATCGGTGGTGGTGGTGTATATGGTGGTCATGATAAGTCCTCACCACCAGCAGAAGCAGCATCAACACAGTAGACTAAGAGCCCTGCGTCACTCCGGTCTCCTTCCACATCACTTCAAGATTTTCCCATTGACTAGTCATTTCACTTTTCACTGTTGCGTCTGTATATTTGTTTCACACAAGTTTCTGTACTGCGATGTCAGCAGTAATGAAATTTGCTATTTGTTCGTGAATTAGAAAAATGTTCTAGCTTCATGGTATTCAGTTCAAGGGACAGATTGTCTTATCTCGCGATTAGCGGACGGAGGATTGACCCTCCATTACTCCTTGGGCTGACTAGCCACAAGTAGCTCCATAATGACAAAACTAAAAATAATAGTACTATGATAAAAACTTCTAGTGTATTGGAAACTTAATTTGTACCTTCATTCTCCTTTTCCACTTAAAAACAATGCAAGGTAATGAAAATGTTAAGCCTTATTTTCTTAAAAAAAAAAAAATATTAAAACATGCTAACTTATGGTGCGATATATTCAAGGTGGTGGTGGTAGTAGTCTGGTTGCCAGGAATTATATTTGCTAGCGCCGGTGTTAGTCTCACGATGACCTACTTACTGTAGTGGAAGGCAATCAGTGGGTATATTACTATATTCATGAAACACTAAACCTGTAGGGATCATACAGTGTTTGTAGAATAGGTAATCAAATTTCATCCCAGAAGAGGGGAGCTCCAATTCCTGGGACCAAGAGTCTTTCACCAGCATCAAGACAACCCCACCCCCTCTTTGAATGGGGAAATGGTTCATACATAGCTTTTAACTGTACTAATAAATTATTAATTTAAATATTAATCATGTGTTACCCATAAAAGAAACAAAGAAACCCAAAATACTTCTTTTCTTATGCTAAATCTAAGTCGAGAACAACATCCAGTATTGGGCCCCTACTTAGATGAGATGGGTCCTACACAGATGACAGCGAGGAAATGAGCGAGCTTCTCAAGTCCCAATATGACTAGGTTTTGAGCGAGCCGCTAAGCAGAGTAGAACACCTAAATGAATTTTTTATGAGCGAGACAGAATTTGGTATATTCAAACCTATATGATATTATCCTGACACCAAATGACTTGCCCATGCACTCTGCCCCAGGCCCAGACTCACGAACTCAGTGTTCATCAAGAACTGCAAGAAACCCCTATCATGTGCATAGGTAACATGGACATAGGGGTCGTCCCACAGCTGATAAAAACAACAGCCTTAGCTTCACTCTACAAAGAGGGCAGTAAAGCAATAGCAAAGAACTACAGACCGATAGCGCTACCATCCCCTATCATCAAAACCTTCGAAAGCGTTCTAAGAAGCAAGATTGCTGCTCATCTAGATACCCATCAGTTACACAATGCAGGTCAACATGGGTTTAGAGCAGGTCGCTGCCTGCCTGTCCCAACTACTGGACCACTATGATAAGGTCCTGGATGCTCTAGGAGACATGTATACACAGACTTTGCAAAAGCCTTTGACAAATGTGACCATGGTGTAATAGAGCACAAAATGTGTGATAAAGGAATAACAGGACAAGTTGGTAGTTGGATCTATAACTTCCTAACAGAACACAAATAGTAGTAGTAAACAGTAAAGTCTGAGGCGGCTACTGTGAAAAGCTCTATTTCACAAGGCATGGTACTAGCTCCCATCCTGTTCCTCATATCTGACAGACAGGGATGTAAGCCACAGAACCGTGACTTCCTTTGCAGATGACACCCGAATTTGCACGACAGTGTCCTCCATTGAAGACTTCAGGCAGACATCAACCAAATCTTTAAATGGGCCGCAGAAAACAATATGAAGTTCAATGATGAGAAATTTCAATTACTCCGATATGGAAAACTTGAGAAAATTAAAACTATATCGGAGTATAAAAAAAATTCCAACCACACAATAGAGCGAAAAACTAACGTAAAAGGCCTGGAAGTGATAATATCAGAGGATCTCTCTTTCAAAGACCACAACATTGTATCAATCGCATCTGCTAGAAAAATGACAGGATGGATAATGGGAACCTTCAAAACTAGGGATGCCAAGCCCACGATGACACTTCAGGTCACTTGTTCTATCTAGGCTGCAATATTGCTGCACACTAACAGCACCTTTCAAGGCAGGTGAAATTGCCGACCTAGAAAATATACAAAACCTTCACGGCACACACAAGTACGATAAAACACCTAAATTACTGGGAACGTTTAAAGTTCCTCGACCTGTACTCCCTGGAACGTAGGAGGGAGATGCACGATTATATACACCTGGAAAATCCTAGAGGGACTAGTACCAAATTTGCACACAGAAATCACTCCCTATGAAAGCAAAAAGACTCTGCAGACGATGCAACATCCCCCCCCAGTGAAGAGCAGGGGCGCCAATAGCACGATAAGAGACAACACAGTGTCTGGGGCTCAAGACTGTTCATCTGCCTCCCAGCATACAGAATGGGGATTACCAACAGACCCCTGTCTGTCTTCAAGAAGGCACTGGACAGGCACCCAAAGTCAGTATGTGACCAGCCGGGCTGTGGGTCGTACATCGGGGTGTTAGGGTGGATAGGGTAATGAGGGATGCAAGAAACTGGTGGTGTGGCAGGGATTTGAGGGATTGTGAGGATTTGCTAAGGTTCTTATTGACAGTGAGACAGGTTTCAAAATTGAAGGTTAAAACGTTGGTGGGTGTGGTGTGGGGACGGGGTGTTTAACAGGGGGTCGCCGTGTACCCCACTTATAACTGGCAGGTTATATGGAGGGAGTTCAGATTGCTTAGGATACCAGCAATGGTTAGGGAGTTGGTATACCGTTTTCTTATGGGAGTATTGGCATCCAAGCATGAGTTGCATAAAATGGGGTTGGTGAGATTTATTATTATAATCAAAAAAGAAGCACTAAGCCACAAGGACTATACAGCAGGGGTTGGTGAGAGAGGAGACATGCTTGTTCTGTGGGGAGGATGAAACTGCCTTTCACGTGGTATATTTTTCCCCATCTTTGGGGGGGGTGAGGTTTTGGATGGGAAGCGCTATCAGGCTGTTGGTGGGGGAGTTGGTCGTTTCTTAGGGCATTGTTGTTAGATGTCAGTGGGGTATCAGGGGAAGTGGGGAGGGCTTTGATGTACGTTATGGTGGATTATTTACATGTTTCTTGGGGAATGAGGGAGGTCAAAGATGGTTTGAGGATCAAAGCATTAGCAGCGAGGTTCTATAGAACAATGTGTAGGAATAGATTAATCTACAGGGGGCGTTGGGAGTCGTTTCTCAGAGGGTTATCGAAACCTCTCAGTGGGTCGACTCCTACGGGCTCATGGGGGCGGGCAAGGGGCTGGTCTCCTTACGTGAGTTGTGGAGTTGGTAAGGTAGTGGAGTTTTTGTGTTGTCTGTGATGTGTGAGAATGAGTGAAGGTGCGAGGGTTTCAACTTGGCCTCTGGTTGTGTTCCTTGCGTGTTGGTTTACCTTTTATTCATGTCAGCGAGACCCTGGGTTCTTGTTTTTGAATTCAGTACAGTATCACATAAGTCACACATATTTTTTGGCGTTTGGATAATTATTACACGGCTGTCACGGATTGGTGGCTTTGCGCTTGTAGCATGGGTTCGCATCTGACATGACGAACCGTGGGTCGTTTGTAATGTACAGAGTATGGTGTTAGTTTAGTAGGTGGGGGATATAAGCACCTGTTATGGATGGTTTATATAATGTTATGGGGCCTGGTGTTGTCTTATACTTTAAGTGAATTTTTGGGTTATTGTGTTAAAAGCTACCTGAGGACATGCGTGTTGTTACATACTTTGTTTAATTACTTAGGAAAATGTATAAGCAGCTATATGGTTTTTCTTTTTTTTATATACCCTCTTTGGCCTGGTATGGGACACTGTTTGGAGACGTTATGTTCTCCAGTATGCCAAGAGTCTGATAGTTGTATGGGCTGTTTATTGCATATATGACGTTCTAAGATTTAGCTGCAGGTGCTTCCTGCTTATTGTTTATTCAGGATGTTTATTCTGGCAGGTGTCTTATTAACGCTTATTGCATACTTAGTGTTACCATTTGTTTCATGGTAATTCATTGTACAATTTTATTTTTTCAATGCTGTATTACATATTCTTTTGTACTATTGTTTTTTCATATAGGGCGAAAGGGCTTTTATGTACTGTATGTAGGCAGCTTTGATACGTATCTTGTTGGAATGTACTTAGGAGAGCTTAAATGTAGTTGTATGGTTTTTCTATGACCTGGTGTGGGTCACTGTGTTTGGAGACGTTCTGTTCTCCATTATGTCATGAGTTCGTTATTTGTATGGGCTCTTATTGTATATATAAAGTTATGTGTTTTAATTGCAGGTGTTTCCTGCTTATTGTTTATGCGGGAGGTTTTATTGTGGTATGTGTCATTGCACTGTTTATTGTAGGCTTAGGTTTACCTTTTGATTATGTTAATGTAATGTACAATTTTATCTTTTGTATGCTGTATTATAATTTTTGTTTACTTTGTGCAAGGGGTCTTATTGTACAGTGCTGTGGGGGATTTTGTGTGTGCACAAGCATGAATTGTGAGGTTTTTGACTTTGTTAATGTAATTTTCTGTGCAGGAGCTATCCTGCTTTTTTTTTTTATCCTGTTAGGTGATGGGATATCTTTTAATAAAATATAAACAAAACATTCAAGGTATGCAACAGAGTTGATGGTAGGTCATATTTGTAAATGGCTAGTTCAAAAGTTAATTTATTTATATGTTGTACTGTATTGTTTTAAATAAAAATATAAAAAAAATAGTAAAAGATACAGGACCTTGAATCAAGTCCTGTAGAACATAAAAAAACTAGTCATCCTCCAAAGGAGGATGACTAGTTCCATGAATCACTGGTATCAAGACAAATTGAAGAGAAAAAAAAAAGATAAAAAGAAAAAGAGGAAAATAGCAAGGAGGACTGGGAACTCTGGGTTGACAATAGACCAACACTGAGACCCACCCCAAACTCTCATAACCAAGAAAAGGTCGATGCTCCTATGGAACCAAATTTAAACTAATTATGTATATCATTGTCCACATCGCTCTCGGGCCGTGCGGACAGGCTGCGCAGTAGCTCCTGAATCAACTGGTTTCTGCGCAGTTTTCAGTGTTCCAAGATGGCGGATCGTGCCGGCAGGAGGGTTAACACTGTTTGCATCGAGCTGATATGGGGATCGTTGAGCACTGCTACGATGAACGTGCTCCTTCCAGCTATTATTAGAGATCTCTACGGCGTCCCTAATGAGGAGCTGTATGGTGTTGCCCTCAATGGTTTGAGAAGAGTCTTCGTGAAGTTTACGAGGGCCAGTTTCTACAGTAGTATGGTGGCCGAGTACCAGGAACGAAGGATGTGCCTTAACTCGACGGTGGAGGTGTGTATGCATGATGTGTCTACATACTTCACATGGGTTAGGGTACGGAATGTACCGTTTGAGGCGACGAAGTTTGGAATTGAGGACGTCTTCAGCGACTACGGTGTTGTTCATGAGGCTAGAGGAGGGGTATGGAGGGATGGCCCATATGAAGGCCTCCCAGAAGGTTCCTACACCCTCAAGATGACATTGAAGAGGCCTATACCTTCATATGTTCTGTTGACTGGATACAGATCTCAAGTCTATGTGCATTATGTGGGGCAAAGGAGGACGTGGCGTCTTTGTGACTCGTACGAGCACATGGCGGCGCAATGTGTACGTAGAGCTGCCCCAAGTGTGCCAACCCTTTTGGAGGAGGAATGACAGCTGAGTACAGTGGTAACAGCGAGGAATGGGACGGCTCTCTGGAGTGAGGAGGTGGAGAAGGAGGGGGACCTGTTGGGGACGTGTCACACTCCTGGAGGAGGCTAGCGAGGTTCCACCAAGGCCTGTGGCGGTGGAGGGAGGGGCAACGTCGACGCAGGAGGTGTTATTGGAGTCTGTGCTACAGGATTTCTTGGAGGACGCTTTGGTCGGAGAGGACCTGGATGGAAGGTCCAGTGATGTGCAGAAGATGGAAGGGCTGCAGGGGAAAGTGGAAGTCTTGGATGAGCGAGGCCAGGAAAAAGTTGTGGTAGCTGAGGTACATCGGGAGGATGTACCTGAGGAAGATATGAGTTTGGGTGGTAGCTCTAGGAAGCAGCCTGCGGGGTCGTCTGAATTGGATGAAGTATTGACACCTGGGCAGAGACCAGGTAAGAAGGCATGGGCAGATGTGGTAGGGAAAACCACTACAGGGGGGGTGCACAGGGGAAATCGGGTGGGGTGGGTCAGGGGGGGTGGGGGGTCTGCTTAAGAAGAATGGTAAGGAGAGTGTGAGCAGCTTAAAAGGGAGTGTGAGCAAGCCACAGTGGCACAGAGGTAAGCCGCCTTTCCTTGAACATTCAGGTGTGTGACTCTAAACGTTAATGGTCTCAAGAATGAAGTCAAAAGGGTCTGGTTGGAGTGGTTTTTGAGAAGGTATGACGTGGACGTTTGTTTCTTGCAAGAGCATAACCACAGGTCAGGATGCGAGTTGCAATTGAGGGGATATAAGACGTTCGTAAGTTTGGCTTTGCATTTTAAGGGAGGAGTGGCTGTATTGGTAAAGGAGACCAGCCCATTGTGCATCATGGGGTGGGAGGAGGGGGGAGGGTTGTTCGGGTGGATGGGTATTGGGGGGAGAGTAGGGTATGTTTTGTGGGGGTTTATATGCCAGCAATTAGTAATATGAGGGTAAAAGCAGACTTTGTTAGGGAAGTTTTGTTTTACTATCTCAGGGGTTTACCTGCTATTTCGATAGTTGGAGGAGATTGGAATTATGTGATTTGGCATGGAGATGTGATACCTAGGGGTGCGGGGTGTGTGTTGAGTGTTTTAAGGGATGCTTTATGGGATATGGGGGTGGTTGATGTGGTGGGCAGGGGGGGTATCAGGTGGAACACCTATGTGCAGGGGAGTTATGAAGCACGGTTGGATAGGATTTATGTTATGCAGCAGATGGGTGTGGAGAGGGTTAGGACTATTGACGTAGGTTTGTCTGATCACAGGGCAGTGTTGGCTGACCTTAGGGTAGATGGTATTCCGCGTATATTTCCGAGTTATTGGAAATTGAATGTGCGGCTTTTACAGGAGGAGGATCTAGGTTTGTCCTTTCAGGACTGGTGGAAAGGTTTTTGGGAGGCTAGGGATGAGGATGTGAATTTGCTAGATTGGTGGGAGTTGTATGTGAAGGTGGAGATTGCAGGATTTTTCAAGGTGCGTGGCAGGGAACGGGCATGCTGGCGGTTTGGATTGCAGAATTACTTAGAGGGGCAGTTGAATGATTGTTATGGGGGGAGGATAGGGAAGGTGTGAGTGGTGTTATGGGGGAACTTAGAAGTCGTTTAGTGGAGATTCATAACGAAGGGTTTGATGCACTCAGAGTCAGGGCAGGCTTGGAGGACGTCTTAAAAGGTGACAGGCCATCCGGGTATGTACTAAGGAAATTCAAGGACAGACAGTTGAGGACTACTGTGGCACATTTAGTGGTGGGGGAGGGGGGGTTATGTGCAGGGTCAGGGTCTTTCTGATACAGACAGTATCAGTAGGTATGCAGATTATTGGTTTTGGGAGAAATGGAAGAGGAGGGAAGGGGTTATTGGGTTGGATTCATTTGGAGTTATTGGGGCTCATCTGGGTTTGGGGCATGGGGACCGGAACATGTTGGAGAGCAGCATTAAGGAGGCAGAGGTGGAGGAGGTGGTGAATGGGCCGAGTCATGGGAAGGCACCTGGAATAGATGGTTTATCTAATGATTTTTATAGAGCACATTGGGAGAGTCTGAGGGAGTGCCTAGTGGCAGTTCTGAATTATATGTTGAGTAGTGGAAGGATGGGGCGAACACAGAGAACTGGGGTTGTTGTCTTGGTGTGGAAGGGGAGAGAGGGGAAGGGTTTGGGCGATTATCGTCCGTTGTCATTAATGTGTTCAGATTATAAATTTTTTGCAAAGATATTGGGTAATAGATTAAAGAAGGTAATTGGGGCTGTCATACATAGGGGTCAGTATGGGATACCGGGACGAAGCATGAAGAATGGACACAGTAGGATAAGGGATTTTATAGAGAACTGCCTGGGAGGGGGCATCCTAGGTTTGGATTGGGCACAGGCTTATGACTGTGTGCAGAGGGAATTTTTATGGGTCTGTTTGGAGAAGTTGGGTTTTGGAGGGGGGGTAGTGAGATGGGTGCGCACTCTATATGAGGGGGCAGTCATGAGGGTGCAGGTTAATGGAAGGCTGGGGGAGCCGGTGCTGATGGAACAGGGCTTAAGGCAGGGTTGCCCGCTCTCACAGTTGCTCTTTGCATGTGTGCAGCATCCTTTCTTTGAGGCTGTGGAGGAGGAATTGCGGGGGGTAGAGGGGGGGATGCATGGAGGGAATTGTAGGTTATGTTGATGACACCACTGTTCTAGTAATGAGTTGGGGGGGGGGGGCTTTAAGAAGGGTGAGTGAGGTGATTAAGAGTTTTGGGGGATGTTTCGGGTATGGAAGTTAATCTTGCAAAGTCGAGGTTGTTGGAGGTAGGGACTTGGGTTGGGGGGAGATTGGGGGAGGAGATGGGATGGACAGTTGGTGACAGACTTAGGGTTTGTGGGATATGGTATATGGTGCAGGTGCAGGAGGATCAACTCTGAACTAGTCACGAGTAGGGTTATAGACAAGCTTAAAGGTTTGAGGGTTGGTGAAGTGGCATTACAGCGGGTTCAATCCCGGCCGGGGGTATGGTTTGGTATAGTAAGGTATTGGGTGTGGCAGAGGTGTTCCCTTTGTGGGCACAGGACATTCAGGAAATACAGAGGAGGGTTTTGAGGTTTGTGTGGGGGTTTGGGAGAGCCTGGTTGTCTAAGGAGGGGGTAATGACGGAGGTGAAATGGGGGGAGGGCTAGGATTGTTGGCTTTGGGGCCTAGGGTGATGGCCTTATATATTAAGCAGAGGTATCTTAGGGTGGGGGGAGGGGGGTGTTAGGGTGGATAGGGTGATGAGGGATGCTAGAAACTGGTGGAGTGGCAGGGACTTGAGGAATTGCGAGGATTTGCTGAGGTTCTTGTTGACAGTGCGACAGGTTTCAATTTTGAGGGTTAAAACGTTGGTGGGTGTGGTGTGGGGAAGGGGTGTCTTACAGGGGGTTGCCGTGTACCCCATGTATAACTGGCAGGTGATATGGAGGGAGTTCAGGCTGCTTAGGATACCAGCAAGGGTCAGGGAGTTGGTATACCGTTTCCTCATGGGGGTAGTAGCATCCAAGCATGTGTTGCATAAAATGGGCTTGGTGAGGGAGGCAACATGCTTGTTCTGTGGGGAGGAGGAAACCGCCTATCATGTGGTATATTTTTGCCAGTCTTTGGGGGGGTGACGGTCTGGATGGCGGGTGTTATCAGGCTGTTGGGGGGGGGGGGAGTTGGTCGTTTCTTAGGACCTTGTCGATGGATGTCAGTGGAGTATCACGAGAAGTGGGAAGGGCTTTGATGTTATGGCGGATTATTTGCATGTTTCTTGGGGAATGAGGGAGATTAAAGGGCAGTTGAGGATAAAAGCGTTAGCAGCAAGGTTCTATAGAACAATGTGTAGGAACAGATTAATATATGGGGGGCGTTGGGAGTCCAGTTTCTCGGAGGGTTATCGTAACCTCTCTGTGGCGAAACTCCTCCGGGATCAGGCGGGCGGGCAAGGGGCAGGTCTCCTTTAGTGAATGGTGGGCATGGTAAGGTTGTGGAGGTTGTGTTGTATGTGATGTGTGAGTGGGTATGCGAGGGCATCAATTTGTGACCTGGTTGTGTTCCTTGCGGGTTAATTCATCTTTTTCGGCCAGAGTCACCCTGATTTCAGTTTAGTTCCACAAGTCATATATATACATTTTTTGGTAACTGGATAATTATTACACACACTGTCAGGGATTGGTGACTTAGGCATCTGTTCTGGTGGTTTATATAATGTCACGGACCTTGTGATGCTTTATACTTTATGTGAAAATTTATAAAAAGTACTGTGTTAATTTTATACCCATGTTAAATTTAATTGCTGTTCAATGAAATTGGTTGTGGGGAGCTGTGACCCTACATACATGTATATTTGCATTGTAAAGTTAGTGGTTTAGGTATGAAGTTTAGTGGTATGGTTTAACACCTGGAACAAAATACCTGTTCCCTTTTACGCACAGGCGAATGGTGTGTTCATCTGTTAAGGCTTTTTTTTTTTTTTTTTTTTTTTGGGGGGGGACACGTTTTTAATATTTAATAATAGTATTTATGTAATCAATGCAAAACATATTTGTGTGGCATTCACTTATACGAGGGACAATGCTGGGGGGGGGGGGGGTGGAAGGGCGGGTGGGGGCTTTGGATGTCTGTGTATATATATATATATATATCTATATATATATATATATATATATATATATATATATATATATATATATATATATATATATATATATATGTCGTGCCGAATAGGCAGAACTTGCGTTCTTGGCTTAAATAGCAACGCTCATCTTGCCATATAGGACAAGTGAAAATTTGTGTATGCAATAATTTCGCGAAAATCATTCTGAACTTAACGAAAAAATACATTTCACTGTGTTTGTTTAGTATTAAATTACTGTAAACGAATCTAAAATATATTTAGTTGGGTTAGGCTAAAATAAATTGCTCTTGTTACATTAAGGTTAGGTAAGTTTTCTAAGATTCTTTTGGTGCAAAATTAATTTTTTTTACATTAACATTAATGAAAAAAATATATCTTTAAACCATACCCCCGGCCGGGATTGAACCCGCGGTCATAGAGTCTCAAAACTCCAGCCCGTCGCGCTAGCCACTAGACCAGCTAGCCACAATAAGATTCATCCAACTAGGTATATTTCTACACCATAGGAAAGTTAGCACAGGCACCTCTGTGACCACAAATGCAAGTTTTTACAGACGAATCTCCAGCTAGCGTGGCCGTGACGAACTCTAGCTCAAGTCCCTTCACTGCCGTCAACATGACTTAAGAAATCGTAATGACACGATTGCAAATAAACCATACCCCCGGCCGGGATTGAACCCGCGGTCATAGAGTCTCAAAACTCCAGCCCGTCGCGCTAGCCACTAGACCAGCTAGCCACAATAAGATTCATCCAACTAGGTATATTTCTACACCATTGTGGCTAGCTGGTCTAGTGGCTAGCGCGACGGGCTGGAGTTTTGAGACTATGACCGCGGGTTCAATCCCGGCCGGGGGTATGGTTTATTTGCAATCGTGTCATTACGATTTCTTAAGTCATGTTGACGGCAGTGAAGGGACTTGAGCTAGAGTTCGTCACGGCCACGCTAGCTGGAGATTCGTCTGTAAAAACTTGCATTTGTGGTCACAGAGGTGCCTGTGCTAACTTTCCTATGGTGTAGAAATATACCTAGTTGGATGAATCTTATTGTGGCTAGCTGGTCTAGTGGCTAGCGCGACGGGCTGGAGTTTTGAGACTATGACCGCGGGTTCAATCCCGGCCGGGGGTATGGTTTATTTGCAATCGTGTCATTACGATTTCTTAAGTCAATATATCTTTAAACGTATAAAAGAAAATTTCAGAAAGGACTTAATTTTAAATGAGTTCTTGCTAATTGATCAGTTTTACATATTCGGCACGATATATATATATATATATATATATATATATATATATATATATATATATATATATTTATATATATATTTATATATATATTTATATATATATTTATATATATATTTATATATATATTTATATTATATTTATATATATTATATTTATATATATATATATATTTTGTGTGTGTGTGTGTGTGTGTGTGTGTGTGTGTGTGTGTGTGTGTGTGTGTGTGTGTGTGTGTGTGTGTGTGTGTGTGTGTGTGTGTGTGTGTGTGTACTGGCTGCAACACTCACGATTTCAGGAATCAAGCACTGAGAGGATAGATTTGCCGTGGCTGTGCACCCTTTCAATCATACTGTTAGGATTGTGTGCCTATTGAAGGTGTGAGTGTTTATATAACACCAGGGTATGGGTATACCATATTGTGCAGGTAGATATTGAGTGGAGTAAACCATTACTAAACCTGATTGTTCTATGCTATTGTAATTTTATTGTTGTATGTGCATCATAAGTATGCATCTCCTTTTTACATATATATTATTGTATTCTTGTTGCAACAAGCTTGCAATGATACCAAATTATGGATATGTTGTGTTTTGAAATTAGGGGCGCTTGATTAGTATAGATGGGGGATGATTATGTCACTTTAGGGGAGTGTCTAGGACACTTTTGTGGGAGGTTCACTTGGGTTTATTTTTTAATAAACCTAATTAACTTGTCTCTGTTAATAAATCATACTAGAAAATAGCCTTCATAATTATGTACGTTATGCACTGCTGTAATGTTCCAGCTGTTTACCTGGAGAGAGTTTCGGGGGTCAACGCCCCCGCGGCCCGGTCTGTGACCAGGACTCCTGGTGGATCAGCGCCTGATCAACCAGGCTGTTGCTGCTGGCTGCACGCAAACCAACGTACGAGCCACAGCCCGGCTGATCAGGAACTGACTTTAGGTGCTTGTCCAGTGCCAGCTTGAAGACTGCCAGGGGTCTGTTGGTAATCCCCCTTATGTGTGCTGGGAGGCAGTTGAACAGTCTCGGGCCCCTGACACTTATTGTATGGTCTCTTAACGTGCTAGTGACACCCCTGCTTTTCATTGGGGGGATGGTGCATCGTCTGCCAAGTCTTTTGCTTTCGTAGTGAGTGATTTTCGTGTGCAAGTTCGGTACTAGTCCCTCTAGGATTTTCCAGGTGTATATAATCATGTATCTCTCCCTCCTGCGTTCCAGGGAATACAGGTTTAGAAACCTCAAGCGCTCCCAGTAATTGAGGTGTTTTATCTCCGTTATGCGCGCCGTGAAAGTTCTCTGTACATTTTCTAGGTCGGCAATTTCACCTGCCTTGAAAGGTGCTGTTAGAGTGCAGCAACACATGTATATATTTTCAATTTGCGGGTTATAGATATTGTTGGCATTACTGATATTGTATAGTAGCTCCAGTAAGGCGCTGGACGACTAGCAGTGAACTTGGTATTTTATGTTTCCTTGTAGCATTAAGTTGTATAGTTAAGTCCTCCAGGGTGGAGTCCAGTACACTTTCAGAGTGGACGGGGAGATTGAGTTTTACCACTTATATGACATGATGTAATACATGATGTATATGATTATATGAGGATTGTATGTGTAATGTTCTTTTAAATAAAAAAAAAAATTATGTATATAAATATACCAAGCGTATATATGCATTTCCTTCTCGTATTATTTTCCGAAATTAACAATATATAAATGACTTACAAAACCGACAAGGTGATAAAAGAGACACTTGAGCAACACTCTGGTTTTATTATTGTGGAAACGTTTCGCCAGCCGAAACGTTTCCGCAATAGATTAAAGTGTTGCATAACCAAACGATGTCTGGTTAATACCTGTGTACCCTGATTAACATACAAGATTAGTGTTTAAAATGTTATATACCTTAGCTACTGTATCATGTACTAATGTCTTAATATGCTGTATTTAGTGGCAATAATGACTACTATTAAATCATGGACAGCATAACACTCGTTCATAACAATCATTCAGGTAAAGTGTCTTAATTACCGAATATCTCTCGTGAACACTTAGTTCGTGACGTCCAGATTCCGGCCTCGTACTTACCATATTTTACCAGCCCATTACACTATAAAACTACGAATCGTTACGAACTACGAAAGAGATGTATTCGTATACACCACATTATGCTAGCTGGGTCACGTCAGCCAATGTACTGAGAGTTTCAGGGACTAAGAGGCTCCCGCACCAACATGCATAAATGACATAACTGCCGTTTACTGCCTCACAAATTCCGGAATCCTCGCAATTCTCCGCTGATTAAAACAAAATATACATTATTTGAAGTTCTCAGAGAATACACAACACTTCCATGTGTCTGATATAATAGTTGATTTAGATAAACTTCTCATCATACGCCTGGCAGCGCAGTGATCCTCCTCCACTCACACGTACAGCTTCAGCAGTCCAATAATTTCTAATTATAACCTGCTTTTAATAAGCAGTTTTCCCAACGAAAATATTGAAATTGGTTTATAGCACCAATTACCAAAAATTAGCAACAACTATTGCATATCTCTGGAAGTTCACGTGACACAGAAACTGCTGTCTCACGTGAGTGTCTGACTGGTAAAAATATTTTTTTTTTTTTTTGTACCTTGCTAAGCCCAAAGAGGAATGGCATGACAAGGGAACAAAAACACTCGGGTAAGACCGAGCAGTGAAACATAGTGGATACATTGTAAGAAGGACAGAGGTTAAATGGCTCGTGCAAATTATGTACAGGCTAGAATGTATATAGTGTATAGTTAACTATGAACATAATTGTATACATTGTGGAAGGAAATTTATTTAATCGAGTAATCTTGTATTGTTTTGTATATTATAAAATACACTCATTATAGTGGGTTTTCATTAAATTTTGTTTGTGTGTATGTACATGCATACACTGTAATATAATTTCCCAAAAATCATTCTGAACCCAACGAAAAAAATATATTTCATTGTGTTTGTTTCAGCATTAAATTATTGTAAACTTATCTAAAATATATTTAGTTGGATTAGGATAAATTAAATTGAGATTGTTATAATAAGGTTAGGCAAATTTTCTAAGGTCCTTTTGGTACGAAATTATTAATTTTTACATTAACATAAATGAAATATATATATATTTAAACGTATTACAGAAAATTTTAGAAAGGACTTAACTTTAAATGAATTCTTGCTAATTGACCAATTTTGCCTATTCGGCACTTCATATACATATGTCGTACCTAATAGGTAAACCTGGTCAATCGGTAAGAACTCATTTAAAGTTAAGTTCTGATAGGACTTAATTTTAAATGATCACATCTCCCTGTGAGGTTACTTTTATTGACAAAGAAATATGTATCACTAGTGACACTGTCGTCAAACAACTCGAGAGACTGACGTCGAACAAGTCACCTGTCCTTGAAGAGCTGTTTTCAAAGACTCTAAAGGAGGAACAGCAATCCATTAGTTAATCTCTGTATAACACATCGCTACAAACAGTGCTGTACCGGAAAAAATGAAAAACGGTAAATGTAATACCCATTTACAGAGTGGGAGATAAATCGTTAGCTTCAAATTATAGACCAATGAGCATAACCTCAACTGTGGGGATAGTTTTTTTTTTTTTATATTTTATTTAACAACTTCATGTACAGATATTAATAGGTACATATATAAAAAAAAATGATCAAGGGCAACATCAGTAAAACAATATATAAACACAAAACAATCCAGGCAACATCTGACAGTCTACTATATACAAGTTTTTATAACATATCACAATTTAAGGAGGAATAAAGTTATAATAACAAAGGCCACAAAATGGCTATTAATAAAACTCCTAAAATTACAACCTCAACACAATAATGCTCCAAGCTTAATGACAATCACCCATAATACCACTCTCAACAAATACACCAGACCTACAATATGCCTTATTTAGAAACCTTTGCTGCAACACAGGTGACCCATCATCCCCCCCCCCACTCACACACACACATTGAAAACTAACCCTATCACCAACCTGAATAAACATGACATTAATTATCCTCAATTTAGGATTATTATGACACATGTCACTTTAGGAAGCATTATTTACAACCATGTATGGTACAGGACTACCAAAATTACAATACCTTAAATAAGAACAATAATAATAGGTAATTACTACCAAAACTGATGCTGGCCCACGTTACAATAAAACAAAAATAACTCAGAGCTTCAAGGAATTAGTGAAAGGAAAACCCTCTCAAGAATTCAACTTCAATTGCAATACCAGTGTAAGTGGAACATAATACGCTACCAAAGAAATATACACGTTATATAATTTATAGATTATACATTAATACATGTTATATATTTAATCTGCTCCTTCCACCTTCCCCATCAAGGGAACTAAGCAAAACTTATCTTGCACAACCTCTCATCTGGTCACACACTAGTACCTCCAATCACACCCAATCACATCACTGCATTCCCAAGGAGGTGAGCCCGTTGAAATCCCCTGAACCCCCCCCCTTTTTACCAACCCACTCACCCCGGCAGTTAAAGCCCCTTATAACGCCAATAAAATCCCTATTGTTAGTCCTCTATAACCTTCAGAAAAATACTCTTCCCACCTTTTCCCAAAAATGTCTCTGTTGCGACACAAAGTTCGATAAAACGTCGCCGCCAAAGTCCGTCTCAGCACATCCCCACCCACCTTCCCCCTCATACCCCATAAAACATATATGTAGTCCACGATGACATATGTCAAACCTCTTACCACACTCTCCTCCACACCACTCATATCAAGACTCAACGCTCGCAATACCGCCACACCTTGGCCCCCCACCCTCACCACTACCTTACGCATCCATACCCTGATGCACTCCAAACCTTCACAAAAATAGACGACATGATACGCAGTTTCTTCCCCACTGCATCTGCCACACCCCCCATCCTCAATAACCCTCCTGTCTCGGAGCATCGCTCCCGTTGGCAAAATCCCATGCAGGAAACGGTACATAACCTCACGCGCCCTAGGTCGTATCCTTAATTTACTAAACCTTCGCCATATTACATCCCATGCATACATGGGGTAGATCCCTTCAACCGGCGCCACTACATGTCTCTCTAACAATTTACACAAAGTTCCTACCTTTACTTTTCCTGGTTCCCTGGCTAACATTAAGGCGCGTAACACTGTCTCGCATTCCTTCATTTCCGCCCCTCCATACCATTTCCTCAGGTGAGCATGTACCTTATCTAGCTGACCCTCCCTCCATCCCCCTGCACTCATCACTTCCCTCTTAATAAACACACATTTCACGCGCTTTCTCAAGTCCAACAAACCCAACCCTCCCCTACATACCGGCAATGTCACTACCTCCCTTCGCAACCAGTTGCACCCTGAACCCCACAAAAATTTGAACACCATTCTAAGAATACTCGTGATCGCCGTTCCTGTTAACGGCATCACAGCCGAAACAAACCAGACTTTACTATATAGTAATACATTGATGACAATTACACGCTGCCTAAGGGTTAAATGGTGAGGTCGCAGCATTCCCAACCGTCGCTGCACCTGTTCCACCATCCTATTCGAATTGCTAACCCTTGCAGCACTCAGGTCAGCCTCATACATGACACCGCAGATTTTCAGACTCCCGGTCCTCCGCTGCACAACATCACATCCCCACTCTAATCTCTCTGTCCACTCTCCCAGCCCCATGATCATTGACTTTTCCAGATTTACCTTCATTCCAGTAGCCCTCCCAAAAGTGTGCACAACTTCCCCCAAAATTCCTAACCGTGTCTCCTCACTTGCCAAAATAGTGGTATCATCAACATAGCCCACCAAACCAGGCCACGGCTTCAGCTCACCCTCCCTCCCCCCCGGCCTTAGACGATCCTCCACCATCCTATAAAAGGGATCCTGAACACATGCAAACAATATTTGCGATAAAGGACATCCCTGCCGAAGACCCCGCTCCATGTTGACACCCCCCCCCACACACCCATTGATTTGCACCCTTACCTTCGCATTTGAGTACAGCGTATCCACCCACCCCACTATTTCTTCACCAAACCCCTGTCGTAGGAGAATATCCCTCAAAGCCTTTCTTTCCACCCTATCATAAGCCCCTTGCCAATCCAACGCCACCAACGCTCCTCTTTCCCTTTCCATGTCCTCCAGGAACCCCTTGATAATCCCGTGGCCCACGTTCATTGACCTACCAGGTAAACCAAACTGAGACTCAAACACGACCCTCCCCACAACACATTTAAGCCGATTCCCAAGAATTTTCGCAAATAATTTATAATCAGCACAAAGCAATGAAATGGCTCGATAATCCCGAAGGGTACTCTGCTGTTTACCCTTTGGGACCAACACCACCACCGCCGTTGCCTGAGATTCTCCCATCTTTCCTCCGTCTTTCATGGCATTCATTAACCTTACTAGGAAACCCCTAAGCAGACCCCAGTGCTGTACATAAAATTCGCTAGGTAAACCATCGATCCCGGGTGCCTTACCCTTCCTCATGTCCATAAGGGCTCTCCATATTTCCCCCTCCTCAATGACCCCACCCAGTGCCTCCCGATCACTCCTCCCCAGTTTGCAA
Organism: Cherax quadricarinatus; assembly: GCF_038502225.1. Classification (NCBI taxonomy): domain Eukaryota; kingdom Metazoa; phylum Arthropoda; class Malacostraca; order Decapoda; family Parastacidae; genus Cherax; species Cherax quadricarinatus. Next base: position 7,314,385 of record NC_091370.1, on the reverse strand, counting down.
GGCACATACTCACATACCTTCCCAAGAACCTCACCATCCACCCCACTACTTTTCCCGTATTCCTCAAACCATCTATCTGCATATGCACTCATCCCCTTGGTGTCCCTTAATACCTGACCCTCTCTAAAACCCCCCACAGAAGATATGACTTGCAAACCTGGTATTGTAGTCGTTCGCTGTCGTACCTTCTGTCCTCGCAGCACACAAGCTGATGGCTTGTCACCCCAGAGTACTTCGTCTAACCCCGCCTGTACCCGTACAGCTGCAAAACGTTCTTCTTGCAAATCCCGTATTCTGTCCTTCAACATGTGTATATCCTCCACCGGGTACACCCCGGCCACCGCCCCCCCCTCGTAACAATTCCGTAATCTAGATTCTAAGTAATTTGACAAGCCATACCTCAATTGATTAATGCGTTTGCCCTCCCTCACATAAAAATGACGTATTCGTAACTTAGCCACACTATCCCACCATCCTACCACGTCTTCCTCTGTTCTTCTGTCGGCACAGAGCTGTTCCCAAAATATTGCAAACGCTTCCACTCCCTCCCTATCCCCCAAAACCATCGTGTTCAGTTTCCAATAACTTCCCTGCCTCCGAGCCAAAGCATCCCATCCCACCTCCACTAATACCGCCCTATGATCGGAAGACACCATTTCTATAGTTTTAAAAGACTCTACCAAAACCCTCCGAGATAAATATAACCTGTCCAAACGAGCCGCATATCCCCTTCTTATAAACGTATGTTCCACCTCCCACAGGCCTCCCCCGAATGCATCACGTAACTGAAGATCTCTAAGCAGGCCCCCCAAGACTGAGGAAAAATATCCCGCTCCTCTGGGTTCCACGTCTGTCTTCTTAATTACACAATTCCAATCCCCCCCCACAATCGCGACAGACGGTAACGTGCGTAGGTAATACACGAGCTCCTCCTGCACAAAATCCATCTTCACTTTCACGTCACTTTCTGCTGGGGCATACACACACACAAACGCCACTCTCTCTCCCATCCACCATCCTTCCACACGTAATACTCTCCCCCCTCCCCCCCCCTCTTTCCTATGCAATACAAACGGGCCCGCCTCCCTGATCAACACACCCACTCCTCCTTTTAAACGCTCAGACGGCAACACATAAGCCTGATACCCAGGGACCACTAATTCACGACCAAGCTTAAAATTGTGCTCCTGCACAAAAGCTACGTCAACCTTATACCTATTCAAAAACATCCTGAAGCACTCCCGTTTAACACCATCACACAGACCATTAATATTTATTGTTACACACCTGAGGCCAGCTTAAGGTTTCCTTCCCCGCCTCATGTCAAGATTCTTCCCTTTCAGACTGTTCCCCTGGACTGTGCCTTTGCCACATTTTCCCCCCTCCTTCCCAACCATCCCCCCCCCCTTCTGTTGTGGCCCTCTCGCAGAGTCACTCTGGGCACCAGAACCCCATGTCTTTTTCCCCGGCCTTTGTGCCGGTGTCAGAACATCGTCCGAATCTGACGCTGCTGCCCTTTTCCTTGTAGCTCCCTCAGTTTCCATATCTGAGTCCTGGGAGCCAGCACAATGGACTTCCACCTCTACCACCCTTAATCCGCCTCCATGCCCCTCCATGGCACTCGCACTGTCCACCACAGGTGCCACCTGCTCCTCCCCTTCCCCACACACACCTTCTACCCTGATCCCAGGGTCTTGTTCGCTGTAACTCTCCCCCTCCGTAGACTGTAACATAGCCTGTATCACCGTCTCCAACTCCTCCTCAATAGCCTTCACTGCTGCGCCCTCCTGTACCTCCTCACTTGACAACTGTACTGTTGATGGGCCAGGTGATTCATGGATCACCACTTCTTCCGATTCCCCAGGAGGAGCCACCACCACTTCACTCCACATGCGACCACGCCCTCCTCCTTGCACCCGTTCTTCTTTAGGCATTGGGTGCTCATGCTCAGGTGCTCCGCCCCTTGCCGGCCCAGGAGCCACTGTTGATGGGCCAGGTGAGTCATGGATCACCACTTCTGCCGATTCCACTGGAGGAGCCACTACCTCTTCACTCCACATGCGACCACGCCCTCCTCCTTGCCCCCGTTCTTCCTTAGGCATTGGGTGCTCATGCGCAGGTGCTCCGCCCCTTGCCGGCCCAGGAGCCATACTCCGCTTGCCACAGTCTGCCGCCATATGGTCAAATTCGCCACACAGTCGGCACGTACGCCTCTGCCCCGCATACGCTACCATTACCTGGGTTCTAAACTCTTCGAGATATACATACGAGGGTATAGGATGCCTAAGCGTCATCTTGAGATTAAAAGAACCCTCAGGAAATCCTGTGTAAGCACCTTTTACCCATTTGCCAGGTTGGGCCAGATGTACAGTTCCATAACGTTCGAAAACATTTCGAATATCTACCTCATCAGCCTCAAAAGGCACGTTGCGGAGCTTAACCCACGAATAATGTCGTGAGACATCAATCAACTTGACCCTCACTGCCGGTGTTACAGTAATGCAGACATCTTGGTAACGATCAACCAAAGCCTCGTATACTTGAGCAGTTAGCACTTTCACGAAAATTCGATATACACCGTTCAGTGCCACTCCATATAAATCCTCGTCTCTGATGCCATATGTCTCTCGTATAATTTTGGGCAATAACACATCGACTGACGTAGGTGTTAAAGCCCCACTAATAAGTTCAATGCCCACAGTATTCACTCTCCTGCGAATACCTGGCGCCATGTCGTTGACTGATTAGCTCTTCTGGGAAACAGTAGAGGGGTGCAAAGCACGTCCGCACTCTACCTCATCCAGACAGCGAATGCACAACACCTCCTCGTACCACTGCTGTCAGGTTACTGAGGAGCGTCAGGCAAGGGGTCTGCACGGCCCAATAGCGATGCAGACAATGTAAAACGGTAAATGTAATACCCATTTACAGAGTGGGAGATAAATCGTTAGCTTCAAATTATAGACCAATGAGCATAACCTCAACTGTGGGGATAGTTGATGGAATCTACAATTGCTCGTGTAATTCAAAACCACATTGAAAGATATAATTTGATCAACAAATCTCAGCATGATTTTACAAACGGGGTTCAAGACAATAAATACGATAGACCAAGTCAATAAATACGATACTGTGTATATGGACTAAGGTTAAGGTGGTTGGTAAAGTTCTGTACAGGAGACTGATTAAGAGAGTAGCAGCATATGAAATAGGAGAAATTATCTCCTGGGTCGAGGCATGGCTGACCGATAGGCAACAGAGAGCTTGCATTAATTAACGGCAAGAAATTGGAATAGAAACCTGTCACGAACGGTGTGCTACTGGGGGTCAGTGTTGGGACTCTTGTTCAGTCCACCTTAGCGACATTGATGAGGGAATAAATAGTGACAAATTAGCCGATGACACTAATACAGGCCATCAAATAATTTCTGATGTAGAGACTAGAAGGCTACAGGATGACCTGGATGGGTTGAAGTTGTAGTCGAGGAAGTGACAGATGCAGTGTCAGTATAGCTACTGAATTCCCCATACTTATACTTGTGTAGTATATTGTAGATCGTATCATCCATGTATATATTTAGGCTCCCTTTCAGTAGGTTCAGCGACTAGCATGTGTGACGTCACGTGATGCCGTCGTGAGTGCTGCGCGCTCGTCCTCTCTCTCAGTTCCCCGTAGACATACCAAGCAGTAACAGGCAGGCTGGACTCCTCCCTCTCACAATGCTAATGTATGTGTTAACATCCAACGACTGTTTAACTCCAACCATCACATCTCCACGAACCCTTTCTCAACAGCAGCTCAATGTAAAGAAATCAAGGTTCTAATTCTAAATAATGTAGATCTAAGTCAAAGTGAAGGCAGAAAAGATCTAGTTCTGGTAAGAAGAAATTTAAAGCTAAGACAACAGTGCATAAGTGTTTGCATTAAAAAGTAATAGAATTATTGGTTTCATATAAATAAATATAAATAACAAAGCCCTGTGAGGGCGGGGACTGTGGCTAGGCCTGGGGACACTTGGTCCCAGAGATGAGGGGGTACTTGTACCTCTTCCCATGGGAGACTTAGGTCTCGAGACACTCCCCAGATAGGGAGCCAAGGCCGGGTTACCACTCTTGGAAAAGACCCTCCCCTCAAGGAAGGTTCCTTGATGTTGGTGAGGGGCTCTTGATTTAGGAAATTGGATCTGTGCTCCAGTTCCCCGAATTAAGCCTGAATGCCTTCCACATCCCCCCCCCAGGCGCTGTATAATCCTCCGGGTTTAGCGCTTCCCCTTGATTATAATAATAATAATAATTGGAAAAGACCCGGGTCGGGAGAGTACCGGCGAAAAAAAAAAAAAAAAAAAAAAAAGAGGTCCTAGTATAACCTTAGCTTACACTTCAACTTCATTTATAAAGAATAAAAAATCCCAATACCGTGACTGTAATAAATAAATAACCCGCACTAGGGAGACTGAAAATTATGATGACGTTTCCGTCGGACTTGAGCCAAAACCAGTCCACACTGGAGAGACAGACGGGAAAGAGGCTAGGATATACAAGACGGGGAGGGGAAGGAAATGACACATTATGCTGCTCAGTTCTGGTCTCCATATTACAGGATGGACATACACACTCGAAAATATAGAGGAGGATTACGAAGTTGATTTCATGTACTGTATGAGAATCTCTGTATTTGAAAATAGGCTGATGATACTAAACTTGTACTCTTATGAAAGGGTAAAATTAAGGGAGATATAAATCAAATGTGCAAGTGGAAAATAAGAATAAATAAAAGGGGCAGAAATAACATGTTGAAATATCTAACCGAGAGAACTCGCAGAAATATATTTGAGTTGCGCAGAAATTTAGATTTATAAAGAATATTGGGAAGTACTGGAACAAACTCCCAAATAGTGTCACTGAGGCTGCAAAAACTTTGGATAGCTTTAATTACCACCCGTCGGACCTATTTTTGGAGTTTCTGGAGCAGTCCCTGTAGTGGTGATTAGATTTATGCAGTGCTTTCTTTTTATAGTTTTCACAGCCCTGCAAGAGTCTATGAAATAGACTGCATATTTTTGGTGTTCTGTGTGTTCGTGTTATAGTCCTGTTTGAATTGTGGACAAGACATCCTTAGGTTTGACTCTTGAGGGTTATTGACAAATGATAGCCCAGTCAAGTTGAGGAGTATAACGTATTTCTTTTAGATCCTTTTCATGAATGCAACTTAAAACAACCGACTAACTTCTGGCTACAAAGTAACTGGAAGTTGAACATGGGACACAGGTGTAAAGAGACTTGTCCATATGTCTCTTTCTGTCAAGGGATCAAGCCCTCATCGTTTCGGTTGTGAATTGAACGCTTTTACACTGGACTCTGCCACTGAAAGTAACAGCTGCATTTCCGACCAACTTTGGTTTCCTTGCATCCTCGGTGAAGGTCTAGTAGAATCCATCTGTTTAATAGGTTACATTATTTGGTGTATCCCAGACAGCGATTGAAGTGTGGACAATGTGTTTAGTTGGCCAACGTTCAGCTATGCTTTTTTCCTAGGATTTCTGTAATCTGGAAGCCTGTCAGATGTCTCTCATATGGCTTTATTTAAGTAACGTAGATGGGGACTCTTGCTAACGTTCGTTGTCATAGTCTACCAGCTGGAAGCTTTTTATTCTAATAACTCCAAGGTGAATCAACTTGTTGCTGTCCTATGCTCCACTATGTGGTCATATCGGACTTTTTGTCCGATACTGCTTTTTTGTCATATGAAGAACCATTTATTCGTGCCTGTCCTCTAGCAGGATTACGACAGTGTTGTCTATATACAACACTTTTGTCGTTGCTCCTTTGGTAAACCGGAGCAGCAGCAGCCCTAAATGAAACATATTGGGAAGATATCTTAAATAACATGATCCAAACCATTGTTATGAAAGGATCAACTTCCTGGCAGCTGAAGTATGTTCAAGGCATATTCTCCTAAAAAAAAGCGAAGAAGTAAACTGGAGAGAGAAAGATGCTCCCTCTACAGAAGACGACGAAGAATCACTGAGCTCCTCAAGTATGCTAGATTATATATATTATCTGATAAACGGAAGGAAGTGCTGACCAGGGAATTGGAAAGTATCGAACTTAAGTTAAATGGCTTATACAGGACCCAGGAGAAACAGGAGTTAAAAGCGATTAGTGAAATTGAAAGAAATTAGAAATATTTTTTTCCTATGATAAAAACAAGGTAAATATCACATCTGGTATTGGGCCCTTCCTCAGACACGATGGGACTTACATATATGACACAAAGAAATGAGTGAGATACTGAAATCACAATACGATTGTGTTTAGCGAGCCACTAATCAATCTAAAGATCGACAATCCAAATGCTTTTTTCATGAATGAGCCTCAAAACTCCATCAATGTATGCCAAATTTCCGACATTACCCTAACTCCAATAGACTTTGAGAAAGTCATTGACAATATGCCCATGTACTCAGCTCCAGGCCCAGACTCGTGGAACTCTGTGTTCAATAAGAACTGCAAAAAAAAAACCTTACGCGTGCCCTAAGTATACTATGGAGGAGGAGCTTAGACATGGGTGAAATTCCACAGTCACTAAAAACAACGGATATAGTCCCCACTCCATAAAGGTAGCAGCAAAGCATTAGCTAAGAACTATAGACCAATAGCACTAACGTCCCACATCATAAAAATCTTTGAAAGAGTGCTAAGAAGCACGATTGAAAACCACTTGGATTCCCAAAAACTGCACAATCCAGGGCAACATGGGTTCAGATTATTATTATTGGTTTAGAAAGACACGTAAGCAAACACTATGACATATTTATTAGAAAAGGTTTCAGTCCTGGGACCTTGATCACTTCTAAATATGTCATAGTGTTTGCTTACGTGTCTTTCTAAACCAACTTGTCGGTATTTATTACCAAGGTTTATACCATTATTATTATTATTATTATTATTATTATTATTATAATCAGAAAAAGCGCTAAACCGACATGGGTTCAGAGCAGCTCGCTCCTGCCTCTCGCAACTACTGGATCATTATGACATGGCCTTGGATGCGCTGAAAGAAAAACAGAATGCAGATGTAATATACACAGACTTTGCAAAAACCTTTAACAAGTGCGATCATGATGTAATAGCGCACAAAATACGTGCTAAAGGAATTACTGGCCAAGTTGGGAGATGGATCTTCAACTTTCTAACCAATCGAACACAAAGAGTAGTGGTAAACAGAGTTAAATCGGAAGCTGCCATAGTGAAAAGCTCTGTTCCACAAGGCACAGTACTCGTCCCCATCCTGTTCCTCATCCTCATATCAGACATAGACAGAGATGTAATCCACAGCACCGTGTTATCCTTTGTAGACAATACTAGGATCTTCATGAGACTGTCATCTGTTGAGGACACGGTTAACCTCCAAGAAGATATAAACCAAGTTTTCCAATGGGCAAAGGAAAACGATATGATGATCAATGAAGACAGATTCCAACTACTCCGTTATGGATAACTGGAGGAGATAATAATTAGAACTGAGTATACTACAAACTCTGGCCATACAATAGAGCGAAAAAATAATGTGAGGGACCTCGGAGTGGTAATGTCTGAGGATGTCACTTTCAAGGATCACAACATTGCCACGATCACAACTGCAAAGAAAATGATAGGATGGATAATGAGAACGTTCAGAACAATAGATACCAATCCAATGATGATCCTTTTCAAATCATTTTCTCTCTCTAGGCTGGAATATTGCTGAACATTAACACGTTCGTTCGTTCGTTCAAAGCAGGTAAAATTACAGATCTAGAGAGTGTACAGAGAACCTTTACTTCACATATAAGCTCTATCAAACACCTCAACTACTGGGAACGCTTGGAAGCACTTGACTTGTACTCGCTGGAACGCAGGCGAGAGATATATCATGATCTACACTAGGAAACTCTTAGAAGGAATGATCCCGAATCTGCACACAGAAATCACTCCCTACAGAAGTAAAAGACTGGGCAGACGGTGCAAAATGCCCCATTGAAAAGTAGGGGAGCCAGTGGTACACTAAGAGAAAACACAATAAGTTTTCGGGGCCCAAGACTGTTCAACAGCCTCCCACCATTGGTAATTGCCATTGGTTATTCCCTGGCTGCCTTCAAGAGGGACCTGGACAAATACTTTAAGTCGGTGCCGGATCAGTCGGGCTGTGGTTCGTACGTTGAACTACGTGCGACCAGCAATATCAGCCTGGTTGATCAGGCCCTGATTCACCGGGAGGCCTGGTCGTGGACCGGGCAGCGGGGTCGTTGATCCCCGGAATACCCACTAGGTAGGTAGACTTCAAGAAGCACCAGGTAACCTAATCCAACCAACCCTAACCTAACTTTACCTAACCTAACTTAGCCTAACCTAACCTAACCCAACCTAGACCAACCGCAAATTTGTCGATTATGTTAGGTTAGGTAACGTTATATTAACGAAGAGCTCTTTTGAAACTGGCACTACGTTTCAATATCTCCATTGTAGAATACACTTCACATTGGAGAATTTATTTAAAGACAAATACTCCTGGGAGTAACATTAACTCATCAAAAATTGAAACTCTTGTTTTAGAAAAAAATGATATGAGGAAAATGTAGTTCTTAGTGTATCATCTAATATACTGAAGTGTAATAATACATAACTAGCCTAATGAGCTGGACCTTAGAAGCAATTGTATCTAAGTTAGTGGCTTAGCACACCACCGTCTACATGCTGTCTCTCCTGCCCACCTGGTCTTTCTCTCTCCCGCCCACCTGGTCTCTCACTCTCCCGCCCACCTGGTCTCTCACTCTCCCGCCCACCTGGTCTCTCACTCTCCCGCCCACCTGGTCTCTCACTCTCCCACCCATCTAGTCTCTTACTCTCCCGCCCACCTGGTCTCTCACTCTCCCGCCCACCTGGTCTCTCACTCTCCCGCCCACCTGGTCTCTCACTCTCCCGCCCACCTGGTCTCTCACTCTCCCGCCCACCTGGTCTCTCACTCTCCCGCCCACCTGGTCTCTCACTCTCCCACCCACCTGGTCTCTCACTCTCCCACCCATCTGGTCTCTCACTTTCCCGCCCACCTGGTCTCTCGCTCTTCCGCCCACTGGTCTCTCACCCGCCCACCTGCTCTCTCACCCACCTCTTCTCTTACTCTCCTACCCACATGTTCTCTCACTCGCCCACCCACCCACATGTTCTCTCACTCTCCCACTCACCTGCTCTCTCTCCCACCCACCTCCTATCTCTCCTTCCAGGGAGCAGGATGTGACTAATCAATAGTTTCATGACGTGGCTGGAGTTGTGTAAGATCACGCATACTCCCCATCCCGTCTCCCTCCCTCAAGACATCCACTCCCCAGTCATCACTATCCCGCCTCCCTCCCCTGTAACCCCTCCAATCCCACGTCGCTAGACGCCCCTTCTCCACCACTGCTTCTTCGTCTTCTCCGAAGTAAGTAAGTAAGTTTATTCAGGTATACACAAATACAGTTACATAGAATTATAATACATAGCAGCACATGTGTAGAGAACCTAGGATAACCCAAAAAGTCAGACAGAGTGACTTATTTTCATTGGGATCCTTTAAATTTCCATTGGGGTCACATCTCCCCCTCCCAGTCCTCTAACAGGAGTTAACAATAATAATATCTTTATTTCTACAAGTACATGTGCAACGTATACAGGCCTAACTGACATCAATGACATAGTACTTTATAGAAAGCGCTTGTTATGCAGAGTATTTCGGGCAAATTAGGTCAGTTTTGTCCCAGGATGCGACCCACACCAGTCCACTAACACCCAGGTACCCATTATTACTGATGGGGAACATAGACAACCAGTGTAAGGAAACACTCCTAATGTTTCTACCCTCGCCGGGAATCGAACCCGGACACTCATCGTGTGAAGCGAGAGCTTTAGCCAAAAGGCCACGGGGCACCGTGGTGACAACAAGAAGCTTTCTTTGAATTTATAACTATTGTGCTTTGTAGTCGATTATACTAGATTGATAGGCGGTATATATCAATAATGACCATAATTCTGTAAGAAAATGTGTGAATTAATACTGTACAAAATTAATACCGTAATATGTTAATATTGTACTAACACTTCTGTCGTGTAATTAACATTCTTGCCGAGTTCATGTTAACTTTTTTAGGGAATTAAAGTATTTTTGGTGGTTAAAAGGTGTTAGTATATTTAGGGCAGATACACATAAGTACAATTATTATACATATTTTAATATTATGTTTTATTAACACATCGGCCGTCTCCCACCAAGGCAGGGTGACCCGAAAAAGAAAAACTTTCACCATCATTCACTCCATCACTGTCTTGCCAGAGGTGCGCTTACACTACAGTTTTTAAACTGCAACATTAACACCCCTCCTTCAGAGTGCAGACACTGTACTTCCCATCTCCAGGACTCAAGTCCGGCCTGCCAGTTTCCCTGAATCCCTTCATAAGTGTTACCTTGCTTACACTCCAACAGCACGTAAAGTCCTAAAAACCATTTGCCTCCATTCACTGCTATCTAACACGCTCACGCATGCTTGCTGGTAGTCCAAGCCCCTCGCACACAAAACCTCCTTTACACCTTCCTTCCAATCTTTCCTAGGCCGACCCCTACCCCGCCTTCCCTCCACTACAAATTTATACACTCTCGAAGTTATTCTGTTTCGTTCCAGCCTCTCTACATGTCCGAACCACCGCACCAACCTCTTCTCAGCCCTCTGGGTAATAGTTTTGGTAATCCCGCACCTCCTAATTTCCAAACTACGAATTCTCTGCATTATATTCACACCACACATTGCTCTCAGACATTAGTTGAATATATGTGAAGATTACCTAGGATAACCCGCCAAAAAAAATAAAGTCAGACAAAAGGACTTATTTCCACTGGGGTCCTTATAATATGTTATTATTTAAAATTCATCAGTAAATTAGAGAAGGAATCACTCATGATTATAACCTTAAAAATTAAATCAGCTATGAAACTCAAGTGTGTGAAAATCAGTTAGAATGATAGGAGATACAACCTAATTGACCCTAGTGTAGTTGATAGATTTTAAACCCAATTAAGCAACCAACCATTACAAAGAGTGAAATATATCATATAAAACGTATATATGGATAGAGAGCCAAATGATCAACAGAATCTACGAGCCATTGCTCAGTGATTCGTAGATCAGTAGTAACAGTATCCTCTGAAAGCCGAAAACCCGGGTTCAGTCTTGGAATAGTTGAGAAGTATAGGAATGTCTTACTAGCAGTAAATCAGTACCTGGGTGTGGGTGGTAGGCATCCCGTAATTATATATACATATGTCGTGCCGAATAGGCAGAACTTGCGATCTTGGCTTAAATAGCAACGCTCATCTTGCCATATAGGACAAGTGAAAATTTGTGTATGCAATAATTTCGCCAAAATCATTCTTAACCTAACGAAAAAAATATGTTTGATTGTGTTTATTTAGTATCAAATTACTGTAAACAAATCTGAAATATATTTAGTTGGGTTAGGGTAAAATAAATTGTTCTTGTTATAATAAGGTTAGGTAAGTTTTCTTAGATTCTTTTCATGCAAAATTATAAATTTTTACATTAACATTAATGAAAAAATATATATTTAAACGTATAAGAGCAAATTTTAGAAAGGACTTAATTTTAAATGAGTTCTTGCTAATTGACCAGTTTTACATATTCGGCACGACATATATATATATATATATATATATATATATATATATATATATATATATATATATATATATATATATATATATATGCGTCAATTAGACTAAACACTACTTTATGATAAGATTAATCTATGAAAGGACAGTTCTTGAAAACGCACTGCTGTCTGATGACATAACAATTGTTACACCTTTGTTCTTTATTTGCTCTCTTACAGGAAGAGTTACAGGTGCACTGTAAACTAGTATTCACAGGAAGAGTTACAGGTGCACTGTAAACTAGTATTCACAGGAAGAGTTACAGGTGCACTGTAAACTAGTATTCACAGGAAGAGTTACAGGTGCACTATAAACTAATATTCACAGGAAGAGTTACAGGTGCACTGTAAACTAATATTCACAGGAAGAGTTACAGGTGCACTATAAACTAATATTCACAGGAAGAGTTACAGGTGCACTATAAACTATATATTCACAGGAAGAGTTACGGGTGCACAATAAACTATATATTCAAATGGAAATGTTAAAAAAATAATTAGCACCTAAAATAAACCACAGAGCATTAGGAATAATTTTTACATTGTAATTGTTGTAAAAAAGTCAAACGAGCAACATTTCAGGTGGCCAGGTCTCAGACACCTTCAGTTGAACATCCATAAAGAAATGGAATGAGTTAGCTGGTCATATCAATTCTTGTCTTAATTACAAAAAAAAATTCTTATACTGTTTGTCAGGGCAGAGTCCTGATACAGGTCTTAATCTTCCGATGATCTATATTATTAAATAACTGAGGAACAGAGCCAAATAATATGTAATGAATGACACTGCACAAATAGCGTGTAATATTTCTTGTATTGAAAAAAAATACAAATGGTTTACGATCTATTATTTCATTTGAGTTAATTTTTTCATATTAATACTGCTAATATCTGCAGCAAACTGGTTGACATTTATAAATACCTATGTAAAAATAGACTTACGTAACTATGTAACGCAAGAACATCCAACTTAAATAATTAATATTTATGATTACTGAGTTAACCTTGGTTACTTTCCAGGTAATTTACCTTATAAATCAGTTGTTAAAAGTTTAAAATTATGTATGAAGCCAAAATACGTTCTTAAACCTGCATACACTGCATCAAAGTACACAGAATATTTGCCATAGAGAGATCCCTGCCAGCCAGACCCCTGCCATCCAGGTACCCCAGCCAGACCCCTGCCAGACAGCCACCACCCCAGCTAGACCCCTGCGAGCCAGGCCCCTGCCATCCAGGTACCCCAGCCAGACCCCTGCCAGACAGCCACCACCCCAGCTAGACCCCTGCGAGCCAGGCCCCTGCTAGCCAGCCATCCCAGCCAGACCCCTCCCGGCCATCCATCAAAGCCAGAGCCCTGCCAGCCAGCCACCCTAACCAGACCTTTGTCAGCCAGCTATCCCAGCCAGACCCTTGCTAACCAGTTACCCTAGCCAGCCATCCATCCCAGCCAGACCCCTACCAGCTAGCCACCCCAGCCAGATCCCTCCCAGCTAGCCACCCAAACCAGACCTCTCCCAGCCAGCCACTCCATCTAGACCACTGCCAGCCAACCACATCAGCCAGACTCTTGCCATCCAGTCACCCCCAAGACATCTCCCAGCCAGCCACCCCAGCCAGATCCTTGCCAGCCAGTTACTCCAGCCAGACCCCTGCCAGCCGGCCAGACCAATGCCAGCCAGCCACCCCAACCAAACCCCTGCCCCCGGTCAACCACCTCAGTCAGACCTCTGCCAGCCAGCCAGATCCCTGTCAGCCAACCACCCCAGCCAGACCCATGCTAATCAGCCACCCCAGACAAACCGCTGCCAGCCAGACCTCTGTCAACCAGTCAGAACCCTGCTAGCGAACGACTCCAGCCAGACCCCTGCCAGCCAGCTACCCCAGGCAAACCCCTGCCTCCCGGCCAACCACCACAGCCAGACCCCTGCCAGCCAGCTAGATCACTGTCAGCCAGCCATCCCAGCCAGACCCATGCCAATCAGCCACTCCAGCCAAACCCCTGCCAGCCAGACAACCAGACCACTGCCAGCCAGCCACCCCAGCCAGACCTCTGCCAGCCAACCAGCCATCCAACCCAGCCAGACCCATGCCAGCCAGCTACCCTAGCCAGACCCCAGGGATGTGGCTGTGACAAAAGTACTGAGTACCTTGATGCAGAGTGTGCAGGTTCAAATCCTGCTGTGGACGGGGAGATAATGTTTGTAAATAATATCGCCCGTTTGCGAATTGTTAATTAAGCATACTTGAGTTTTTTTTTATATTTTATTTAAAACCAATACAGTTTAACATAAAAATAAAGAAACAGTATGGAACCTAATCAAATTAACTGACAAACGGATTGTACTTACATGCTCGCAAGATATTACAACAAAAACTTACATCAAGAACATAACTAAAAACAAAATTACATGTCACAGGGTCATGAATTGACATATATACAAAACCTTGCATATATATAAATTGTACATATAAATGACATCTGACAAAGGTTCAATACACTTGAACATAAAATATACAAAGAAGTTATATCAGTTAAATCCCATCCTTCACATTAATCAAAAACCCAAAACCTAACATCATAATCTGACTAGCTAATCTACATACGTATCCCTAACAATACAGCTGAACATATCCCAACATACAAATAAACAGAAAAGAATACAGCTTAGAACACAATAACAAGCTCTATACTGTTACAATACACCCATATAAAACTTTCAGACAAATGGACTACGTCACTAAACTGTCTAGATATGTCTGTATACCATACAGACTAAAACTTAACATCAAGAACTTGCATGAACACCAAACCGGTATCAGGGTACAGACCTTAATTATAAACTTTAAAAAGAATCAATCATGCGTATATAAAGTATTACATAACGTCTGACCCATGACAAAGGCTCAATACAATAGAAAGAGATATATATTTATATATATATACATACACACCCACACACCCACACCCACATCCACACACACACCCACACGTACACAAAAATTTTCACAAAATCACATTAATCATATGCACTGTATGCACAATGCACAACAGGATATAAGTATCTCTCATCGTGCAAAAACCCAGCACGTAACATAAATACAAACTAAAACACACTGCATGTCGCAAATAACTTATTTCTCAAGAATCATGTTATACAAGACTGATACACATCATAATTATACATAAAAAATCTACTATATTATACCTACATTCTGAAAAGTGTTATATCTACCATAACGAGACCTTGAGCTCTACATCCACACTTGGATGCCATAAAGTCCCAATGAAAACCAGGAAACCATTCCAAACCCACATTCACAACACTCTCACGACCCCCCCCCCCAGGGAGGCGAGCCCGCTGTTGCCCCCTGACTCCCTCCAACCTATGAAAACCCCTTCATTCACTCATATCCAATCACAGATTTACGAGAATCCCTAACGTTAGCATTCTATACCCCTCTGAGAAAGCCTGATCCCACCTCCTCCCATACAAATCTCTGTTACGACACCTCGTACTATAGAACGTTACCGCAAGAACCTTTCTTCTCTCCTCACTATCCCCTCTCCCCCTCATCACCCACGACATATATATATAATCTACCATGAAATAATCTAAAGCTCTTATGACACCCTCGTCTAACCCACCCATATCTAGACTTAGAGCACGCAAAACCGACACCCCACGGCCCCCCACCCTCTGTACCAACCTACTTAACCAGCACCTAACCTCCTCTAGCCCTTCACAAAAGTAAACTACATGGTACGCTGTCTCATCCCCTCCACAGATACCACACCCCCCACCCTCTACAACCTGTCTGTTTCGTAATATCTCACCAGACGGAAGGATCCCATGCAGAAAACGAAACATCACCTCACGCGCCCGAGGTTTTAACTTCAATTTACTAAATCTAAACCAAATACTCTTCCACGCATACATGGGGAACAAACCCTCAACTGGGACAACGCACCTACCTACAAGTAACCTACACAAAACCCTTATACGAACCTTTCTCAATTCCCTAACCAACATAACAGCCCTCAAAACTATTTCACATTCCCTCAACTCCATTCCTCGATACCACATACCCAGCCTGTCGTGTATCCTTCCCAAACGCCCCGCGTTCACACCCTCACGCAACACTTCCCATTTAATGAACACACATTTAGCCCTCCGTCTCAAATCCAACAACCCCAACCCACCCTGACTTACAGGTAACATTACAACCTCCCTCCGTAACCAATCACAACGTGAACCCCATAAAAATTTGTACACCCGTCTTAGTATCCCCTATCCCCGCAATCGCTGTCCCTGTAATTCGGAACACAGCTGCAACATACCAAACCGTACTATACAATAAAATGTTCACGACTATCACTCGCTGTATCAGAGTTAGGTGCTGGGGTCTCAGAACACCTAGACGCCCCACGATCCTTTCCAATAACCTATCCGAATTTTCCTCCCGCGCCGCAACCATGTCATCCCTATAAATAATACCACAAATCTTTAAAGACACCGCCCATTCTTTAACAACATTACATCTCCCCCCCACACCCCCCGCCCAAGAACCCAACCCCATGCACCTTGACTTCGCACTATTTACCTGCATACCCGTGGCACTTCCAAATAATTGCACCACCTCGTCCAACACACTCATTGACATCCCTGCACGAAAGAGAACAGTGGTGTCGTCAACATATCCAATTAACCCCGGCCAGGCCCTCCCACCCCCCACACTTCCCGCACATGGCGTACATAAGCTACGGTCAACCATTCTATAAAAGGGGTCCTGGAAACACGCAAACAATATTTGGGACATGGGGCATCCCTGTCTAAGGCCTCTTCCCATTGCAATTTCCCTCCCCATACACCCATTAATCTGTATCCTCATTTTCGCCCCCTTATACAACGTATTTACCCACTCGACTATTTCCTCCCCAAAACCCTGTCTCCTAAGTATAACCTGCAAAGCTCCCCTTTCCACTCTATCATATGCTCCCTGCCAGTCTAGAGCCAACAAAGCCGCCCCTCCACCCCCACCCTTAGCTTCCACAAAACTTCTCAGTATCCCATGTCCTTCAATCATCGACCTTCCCGGCAACCCGAACTGAGATTTTGACACCACCCTCTCCACTACACATTTGAACCTATTACCTAAAATTTTTGCAAACACCTTATAGTCTGCACACATCAGTGATATGGCTCGGTACTCCCGAAGGGTGGGCTGCCCCTTGACCTTCGGGACCAGCACTACTACTGCTGTTTCCTGCTTCTCCCCCAACTTACCCTTCTCCTTCATACTATTAAATAACCTAACTATAAATTCCTTTATCAACGCCCAATGTTGTAAATAAAATTCTACCGGGAGACCATCAATACCGGGAGCTTTCCCCTTCCTCATTCCCCTTAACGCATTCTCTATTTCCTCTGCCGTAATCGTCCCACCTAAAGCCTTTCGATCACTATTTCCTAAATTACACGTCACATACGTACACACCTTGTCCAATGCCCCATCACCCACCCCCCTACTGTTCCAGTATTTCTCGTACCAAGCCTCCGCATATGCACACATCCCCTTCGTGGTTCGTATCTCCTGCCCTACTCTATAATTCCCAACCATCTCCGTTACCTCTAAACATGGTATAGCCGTCAGCGCCTGCCTTTGCTTTTGATGCCGCAAAACACACGCTGACGGCTTGTCGCCCCAAAGCACTTCCTCCACCCCTGCCTGCATCCTTACAGCTTGAAACCTTTCATTTTGCAACACCCTCAACCTCCCCTTTATTTCAGCTATTTCATCCATAGGAAAATTATTCCCACCCACCCCCCTCCCATAGCAAGCTCTTAACCTATCCTCTAAATAGTTAGCCAGTCCATATTTTAAATTATTAATACGTTTTCCTTCTCTCACATAAAACTTTCTAATCCTTTCCTTTGCGACACTATCCCACCATGTCACAATGTCATCCACTCCCTGTTCTTCCACACTAAGCTCCCTCCATAGGACTGAAAACCCCTCCAACCCCTCCTCATCTCCTAACACACTTATATTCAATTTCCAATAACTTCTATATATGTCCGCGAGCGTCCCCCACCCAACCTCCACCACCACTGCCCTATGATCTGACATTGTAGTCTCAACAGTACTGAAAGATTTCACGTTCACTCCCTGAGAAAGGTACACTCTATCTAGTCTCGCAGCATAACCACTCCTAACAAACGTATATTCAGTCTCCCACACCGCTCCCCCAAAGGCATCACGTAACCTAACATCCCTTAATAAATCCCTAAGAGCCACAGACATATATCCAGCTCCTCTTGGGTCCACATCAGCCACCCTGATTACACTATTCCAGTCCCCACCAACTATCGCCACCTCTGGCAGTGCACTTAAGAAAAACACAAGATCCTCACACACAAAATCATTCTTTACCTTTATGTTATTTTCTGCCGGCGCATACACACTCACAAAAGACACACGCTTACCCATCCACCACCCATCCACACGCAACACCCTCCCTCCCCCTCCTCCCTCGCTCCTCTGCAAAACAAACGGGCTCGTCTCCCTTATTAAAATTCCCACACCACCTTTTAGACGGGGAGATGGCAGGGTAACTACCCGAAATCCTGCCACCTCCAACACCCTACCCTCTTTGAAATTGTGCTCCTGCAGGAACACAACATCCACTCTAGATTTATTCAGAAAATTACGAAACCAATCTCTCTTCATACCGCTACATAACCCATTAACATTTACAGACATACACCTAAGGCCTATTAAAGTTTCCACCCCTGCTTCCTCTCATCACTCTTTACAACTCCAGAGCTTGAATTTACGTTCAACACCTTCAGAGTGCTCTCTTTCCCTCCCCCCTTCTTCCGGTGCCTCCTATCATGGCTACCACCACCTACACCACTACCTTCACACTTGACCTCAGTCTTTTTCCCAGGCCTTTGTGCAGGCGTAAGGACGTCATCAGAATCTGATGTAGCCGCCCTCTTTCTCGTGACAGTCATGTTACACATATCTTGATCAGATGTTACCTCTCGATGAACCTCCACCTCCACCTGAGAATGGTGTAATGAGTCAATGGATGACTCCAAACCACCATCACGTCCCAAATTATCATGTCTCAGACTTTCTGGAAGCGACGATTCTCCAATGACACCACGCTCAGATGTAACATCCCTCTCTGGTGGTGACAACGTCTTCAACACCTCCACCAATTCCTCCTCAATCTCATGAACCTTCTCTTGTACTTGCTGCTCCTCCTTATCCACAGGAGACGACACCTGATCAGGCAGTTGGGGGCGGGACTCCAACTCACCACCAGTCCTGTGTGCCCGATCCACTATCTCGCTCCACAAAACACCACGCCCTCCATCCGATGTTTGTTCCTCACCTGCCACCTTTGAAGCAGGGGCTGCGACGTCCACCACAGGTCCAGGCACATGTCTTCGCTTGTCACAGGTCGCCGCTATGTGATCATACTCACCACATAGGCGGCACGTACGTCGTTGTCCTGGGTACATTACCATTACCTGCGTCCTGAAATCCTGTAGGTACACATAGGATGGTATTTGGTGCCTCAAAGTCATTTTGAGGTTGAAAGAACCCTCTGGAAAACCAGCATAGGCTCCTGCCGCCCACGTACCATGTTGAGCATAATGCACCGTCCCATACTTCTCAAAAACTTTCCTTATATCTGCCTCGTCCGCCTCAAAGGGAACGTTGCGTAACTTGATCCACGTATAATACCGTGAAACATCTATCATTCTTACAGTGACAGCTGGTGTGACGTTAAGACTCACGTCCTGAAACCTGGTGATTAACGATTCATAAACCGTTGCAGATAGCAGTTTGACGAAAATTCGTTGTCCTCCGTTCAATGCTACACCATACAAGTCACAATCTTGTACTCCATAAGTCTCCCGTATGATCTTTGGCAATAAGACTTGCGCAGAACTGGTCGTTATCGTTCCTTTAAGTAGCTCGATGCCTACAGTATTTATCCTTCGTCTCAGACTAACCGCCATCTTGACGATCACAGTGCACCTAAGTTGTTAGCCGAGGTGTGACAGCACCACTTCACACCACTGCAGCCAGGTAACTGACAAGGGCGCTCGCCTACACACAGCAGAGGGGTGCAGAGCACTACCGCACACTACCGTGGTCAGGCAGCGAATGAACCAACCCAGCCAGACCCATGCCAGCCAGCTACCCTAGCCAGACCCCAGGGATGTGGCTGTGACAAAAGTACTGAGTACCTTGATGCAGAGTGTGCAGGTTCAAATCCTGCTGTGGACGGGGAGATAATGTTTGTAAATAATATCGCCCGTTTGCGAATTGTTAATTAAGCATACTTGAGTTAGGTTGGAGCAGCAACGCACCTCGAACGCTTTCAAGAATCTTTTTTCGTAGAAACGTTTCGCCAACCAATGGCTTCTTCAGTCCAATTTAGAGAAGAACGATGGAAGGTGAGGAGGCGTTTGCGGTAATCAGTCCCTCAGCCTGGAGTCGGTGTTGAGTTCATCAGTCTTGAGAACTGTAATGTACAAACACTTCTCAAGACTGATTAGGTAAGTTTATTCAGGTACAGGTACACATAATTATAATTTTTTTTTTATTCGCCGGTATTCTCCCGGCTCGGGTCTTTTCCAATAGTGGTGACCCGGCCTTGACTCCCTATCTGGGGAGTGTCTCGAGACCTAAGTCTCCCATGGGAGGAGGTACAAGTACCCCCTCACCTTTGGGACCAAGTATCCCCAGGCCTAGCCACAGTCCCCGCCCTCACGGGGCTCGCAGGGAGAAGCCAGGCCTCTGGTCTGTCATCTGCCCCACCCCAAAGGAGCTCGTGGGGATGGCAGTCTTGTGAGCTGTAGGTGGTAACAAGCTCAGCATTATCAGTTACAAAAATTATCATACATAACACATGGACTGAACACATCGACTCCAGGCTGAGGGACTGATTATCTCAAACTCCAATTTATCTTCACCGTTCTTCTCTAAATTGGACTGAAGAAGCCAATGGTTGGCCAAAACGTTTCCAAAATAAAGATTCCCAAACGTAACACTAGCGGGAGAAGGTTTTAAATAAATAACATAGTTTACTTTATTCCTAGTATATCTTCATATTCATATATTCATATAGTTTATTTGGACATGTTACATGGTTGTACAAGGGATTATAGTAGTTGGGTGTACATGTCAAAATCCCCTTGTATGCAGAGCATTATTTATTGGAGTTAATCTTCACATAGGTTAGGTTAGGTCAGGTTTGTTAGGTTAGGTCAGGTTTGTTAGGTTAGGTCAGGTTTGTTAGGTTAGGTCAGGTTTGTTAGGTTAGGTCAGGTTTGTTAGGTTAGGTCAGGTTTATTAGGTTACGTCAGGTTTGTTAGGTTAGGTCAGGTTTGTTAGGTTACGTCAGGTTTGTTAGGTTACGTCAGGTTTGTTAGGTTACGTCAGGTTTGTTAGGTTACGTCAGGTTTGTTAGGTTACGTCAGGTTTGTTAGGTTACGTCAGGTTTGTTAGGTTAGGTCAGGTTTGTTAGGTTACGTCAGGTTTGTTAGGTTACGTCAGGTTTGTTAGGTTAGGTCAGGTTTGTTAGGTTACGTCAGGTTTGTTAGGTTAGGTCAGGTTTGTTAGGTTACGTCAGGTTTGTTAGGAAACAGATCAATGTTTCCTGTCGCGGGTCTTAGATGATGACCCGCCGTTAGAGGTTTTGGTCAAGTAATAGTTAAGTTACTTACCTGTTAAAACTTTAAAGGTTTAAATAATAATTTATTAAAAGGCCCCAATAGAAATAAGTCACTGTGTCTGACTTTTTTTTGGGTTATCCTGGTTAATCTACACATATACTGCAATGTTTGAAAATTTATGTAACTGTATTTATGCTTACTTGTATACCTGTTGTCTGTTCACCTAGCAGCAAATAGGTACCTGGGTGTTAGTCGACTGGTGTGGGTCGCATCCTGGGGGACAAGATTAAGGACCCCAATGGAAATAAGTTAGACAGTCCTCGATGACGCACTGACTTTCTTGGGTTATCCTGGGTGGCTAACCCTCCGGGGTTAAAAATCCGAACAAAATCTTATCTTATCTTATCTTATCTTGTACATGAATAAACTTACTAACTCGTCAGTTTCCCAAAACTGTTTACATCACCTACACTTTAAGCTGACACTAGAGAAAACGAAAAATATTAACGTTAAAGAAAACGATATAACTTAAGGGGAAACAATACTTTATAGGGAGTGACTGGACGCTGGTGAAAGGGTAAGATAAGAGAGATAAGATTTCGTTCGGATTTTTAACCCCGGAGGGTTAGCCACCCAGGATAACCCAAGAAAGTCAGTGCGTCATCGAGGACTGTCTAACTTATTTCCATTGGGGTCCTCAATCTTGTGCCCCAGGATGCGACCCACACCAGTCGACTAACACTCAGGTACCTATTCGCTGCTAGGTGAACAGGACAATAGTGTAAGGAAACGTGTCGAAATGTTTCCACCCGCCGGGAATCGAACCCGGGCCCTCCGTGTGTGAAGCGGGAGCTTTAGCCACCAGGCCACAGGGCCACGAGACAAATAACCCGCACATAGGAGAGAGATAAGATAAGATGAGATTTAGTTTGGATTTTAAACCCCAGAGGGTTAGCCACCCAGGATAACCCAAGAAAGTCATTGCGTCATCGAGGGACTACCTGTCTTATCTCCATTGGGGTTCTCAATCTTGTCCTCCAGGATGCGACCCACACCAATTGACTAATACCTAGGTACCTACTTGCTAGGTGAACAGGACAGCAGGTGTAAGGAAACACGTCGAATGTTTCACCCTACAGGTAATCGAACTCGGACACTCAGGGTGTGAAGCGACAGCTTTGCCAGCCAACCCACAGGGCCTGACTGTACACTGAGGCCTCACACTGAGACCCTCTTCATCTGTCTTATTGAGGTTATTAATAAAAAAGTGTTTAATAATTATATATTAAGTTACAAAATACATAATAATATCATCAACAGTGTGATGTATTGTCTTGAAAGAAACGGACACTGTCATGGGGGGTCAGCAGTGCCAGATTTAGATGAAGAGAGGCCCTGGGCTATTCCACTTGTGAGGCCCCTCACTATCCCCCAGCATCACCACATAGAGGAAAATGGAAGAGTGTTTTAAGCAAAATTCAGTGAAGCCGAGGATGATGACGGGTGCTTAAAATTCCTCCTCTAAAGGACATAAGATGTTATTGTTAAATACACTGTGAACACCTTTTACAATAACAGAACTTTGTAAACATTTCGTGGAATAAACAGGAATTTTTAGGAAAATGAAATTATAAGTATGCTGTTACATTCTTTAAAACACATATATTCATTTAAAATACATATTAAGAAGTAAAGAAACTACAATAATCAAATACACTAAGAATAAAATAGTTTTTTCTAGTCTGCCTCATAGCAAAATCATCCAAAAGTTCATCAGAATTTGTTGTCTAAGTTTGCCACTTTTAATGCACAGAATGCTTAGTGCGGACCTCTCTTGAGACAATGTGGCCCTTAATTAATTTTTAATTATTTTGAGGCTTGGAAAAGACCTCTCTCCCGAGCAGTTAGTGACCATTAAGCTAAGAAACAGCAGCAAGATTGCTTCCACATTAGGGAAGGCCATCTGAATTTTTTCTTCGTATATAATTTGATAAAGGTCTGTATGAGACAGTTACTGCTCTTCTGTAG
Organism: Cherax quadricarinatus; assembly: GCF_038502225.1. Classification (NCBI taxonomy): domain Eukaryota; kingdom Metazoa; phylum Arthropoda; class Malacostraca; order Decapoda; family Parastacidae; genus Cherax; species Cherax quadricarinatus. Next base: position 7,290,917 of record NC_091370.1, on the reverse strand, counting down.
GCCTATGGCTTTGTCTCACGCACAAGTGAAAGTGCAAAAGTTCATAAGAAAGTTTAAGGTCAACATCTTCTGGGTATGCTTCCTCAACAGTTTAACACATTGGAATTTCTTGCTCAGATTAACAAAAAAGGAAAACATCTATGCTACATCACTATACACAGTAGCTCTTCTTATACTGGTTTCAATTGCATCTAGTATAGCAATAAATGATTTGATCCTAAACTTATCTCCTGAAGAAAGTTCATCTAAGACATCAGGACCAGGTGCACTTCCTTAATTTCCTTGCCGTTTCCTTACTGTTTCTCTCCTTGTGACAGTTCTGTATTTATCATTTCGCAAGGTGGCTTTTGCTTGTTGCTCAGCCTTATAAAAATCTTCTCTAATTTTGCTTTAAAATCCTGAAATTCACTGTACAAACATGCACAAGTAATTAGTAACAGTTTTGATTTCTGAATGACTTTTCTGACTTTGTGAAAATGACCTAGTGCACGGGTCCAAAATTGCAGCATAAACACAAATTCCGGCTCTTCCATTTTCTACAAAAGATTGTTAGCTTGCAGCCTTGTGTCACCCTTCTCATTAACATCAGAATACAAATGACTGAGGGCCCCAGTCTACTTATCTATCTCACTGCTTTCCTGGAAGGACAAAATCAATACAGAAATCAATGCTAGTGTCGAGTTATTGGCTTAAGGCCAATCGGAGAAATGGAGAGCAAAGGACATTACTGAACGGTTGTTTAGAGACTTCAGTGCATTATGACATGCGTAAGAAAGGCCTATGACAGTATCAAAAATATTACACACCTTGGCTCTCTCTAGAAGGGAGTACATCATTACTCCATCCTAGAGAAAGAACAAGTGATTTGAAGAGAATCATCATTGGCTTGGCATCCTTAGTTCTGAAGGCTCTCATTAACCACCCCATCATGTAATTAGCAGATGAGGTAGACACATTGTTGTGATCTTTGAAAGTGAAAGTCTCTGACATTATCACTCCTAGGTCCTTCACATGTGTTTCCCGCTCTATTATGTACTTGAAATTTGTTTTATACACAAATCTAGTTTTCATTTCCTTGAGTTTTCCATAGAGGATTAATTGAAATTTGTCCTCATTGAACTTTTATTCAAAGTCAGGGCATTCCCTTAGAAGTGACTCAGTATTAATAGAACATCATTAATGTTAAATGGGACGACGATACACATTTACATTTGACCAGAAAGGTTGAGCAGATTTTCAGAGTTGTCAGACATGTATATATTGAACCAAGGTAA